>NC_142947.1:39399491-39471991 GCF_046866305.1 Octopus bimaculoides | reverse complement strand
TTTGCTGTTCGCTTGAACACTTGAAAACTACTCAATTTTCACTTACACAAACGCACCAAGGTTTTTGCAGATACGCCACACAGACAAGAGACTGTATGCTTATGACTTGCAGTTTTATAGGCCTTTTTGATTAGAGCAGATGTTTGGGGTTAAGCAACAACACTTTTATTCTCTCAGTATTGTCTGTGGATAACGATGATGGATGACATCTTTAAAGAAAAAACAAAATGGTGGAAACTAAACAATGACGTCGGAATCCATGTTCGGACAAACAAGATTCTAAGACATGGATCATGGAGGTTGATAAGTATATTTAAGATTGTAAACGTTGTTGCTAGTCAGTCTTTTCGACTACTTTTTTTCAATAAGAATGCTAATTCTAAAAAGAGTGCTCTGTAACATTTCTTAACATTGCGTTGAAAGTACGGAAATAGGGACACGAAACATAACTATAATGTATTTTACAAGGAATATATCGACGTAAAGAGGTAACTTTATATTTTATGAATATCTTCAGTTGTTGTGTCAAAATTATTTCAAACAGAACACTCTGACGCTTGATGGAATTTCGATGCGTCATATATTTAGTAAACATCTGCAGTCGTGGATGTGTGGTAAGAAGTTTATTTCCCAACCACATGGTTCTGAGTTCAGTCCCACTGCGTGGTATCTTGGGTAAGTTTTTTCTTCTATAGTCTAGAGCCAACCAAAGACTTGTTATTTGTTTTGGTAGACGGAAATTGGAAGAAGACCATCGTATATATGTATATATTTATGTGTGTATATCTTTGTGTCTGTGTTAATGCCACCCCCACTTGATAACCAATATTGGTGTGCTTTCGTCTCCGCAACTTAGCGGCTCGGCAAAAGTGAATCTCTAGATTAAGTGCTATATATACAAAGAACATGTCCTGGGGTCGATTTGTTCGACTAAAACACTTTAAGGTGGTGTTACAGCTTGGACGCAGTCAAAGGACTGAAAGAATAATAAATGAAAAATCATTGTTTTAATGTCAATTGCTTTGTCTTCGAATATTTACTAACTGAATGAAGATATATTTTTCATTTCATTTCATTTCAAAGTTTCAGCTCAGAGCTGCGGCCATGCTGATGCACCACCGTGTACAAACATTTTAAGAGCAATTAATTGCCAATCAGAAGAACACAACTTGGGTTCATAAATTCAGTCTGTTCGTGTTTTGCGTTAAACATTCAGAGTTCAATCTCTTTATCTTCCTGAGTGTGATAGTAAAAAACGGAAACAATCAAATATTTGATCGATTTTATAATTTAAAAAAAAAACGTACTGTTTTTGTGCATCAAGTAATAGAAATCAATGTCTGATATTTCTTAAATTCGGCGAGTTGGCAGAATCGTTAGCACACTGGGCAAAATGCTTAGCGGTATTTCGTCTGCCTTTGCGTTCTGAGTTCAAATTTCACCGAGGTCGGTATTGCTTTTCATCCTTTCGGATCGATATGAGTACCAGTTAAATACTGAGGTTGATGTAATTGATTTACTGTCCTCCTCGGAAATTGGAAACCATTATTTCCTATATTCTAAGGCGACGAAGTGGCAGAAACGTTAGCACCCCTGACAAAATGCTTAGCGTTATTTCGTCGGTCTTTTGATTCTGATTTCGAATTCTGTCGATGCTGACTTTGCCTTTCGTCTTTTCGGGGTCAATAAAATAAGTACAAGATGGGCGCAGAGGATCAATGTAATCGACTTACTCTCACCCCCGAAAGTGAAAACCTTGAGCCAAAGTTTGAAATCAGTATTTCTTAAATTCTGTAAATTCATATTACTTTCTTTAGAATAGCACATTTTAAATTGTCTTACGAATGAAAACAAATGATTAGCGTGTATGGAGATTAGCATCTGTAGTCTCTTAAGAGTAAAAGTGACGCTTCTGAACACCAAATTTAATATTATGATTAAAAAGAATGTCAAAATTGAACTGCTTTTTATGACCTTAATTTGATACGGCGTATATCGTTACATCATCAATTTGAAACGCATGAGTTAATTTGTAATGTCAAGAGACTTAACTATTACCGAGCAAAACTTTGAACTTTTGTATTGCGTTGCATTAATCTTCCCTGTAAGATGAGAAACACAGGTTTTACAATGACGTGGGAATCTAGATATTTATAATTATTTGTCGACATATCAATTTTTCATCAAGATAGAATATTCTAAATATTTTCAAGATCAAAGAAATTACATATTGCCTGATATGAACTGCCCATTTACATTCAATATATATATATATATACATATATATATATATATATATATATATATATATATATATATATATATATATATATATAGTTGTTTCACTTCTTATGGAATTGCTTTTGATAACGTTATATTTATCAATAGTTATCCTATGGCACTGTATCTTTTAAAACAAATCGATAAAAATTTAAAAACTGACTACTAGTTATCAGCGTGTGAATCATATTCGGGTTGAACAAATATTTTGTAAACGTTTAGTGGATCAGGTTTCAGATTTTGGGTAATTCGGTAACAAACTATATTCGTTAAACTGACTAATTCTAGTTTAGAAAACAAAACGGATTTTAAGCTAGTATATAGCTTTTAAGCAACTAACACCGAATGGGAAGATCTGCAAATAGATCTCTGACTTGTTTTGGTGAATTTGTTGCAATTACGTCATCGAGTGTCATATCCCAATACTAATCATATTCGTCGTAACAAATCATGTAAAAAAGATCACCGAAAAGAATCGCAGTAATGAAAATATAAGAATCCAAAATTCTCAAGGTAGCTTCAGAAGTTAGCGCCTCTGGCATATCTTCTAGATATATTTCTTTTCCCACTCCAGGTACCACAATTTATGTTAACCACTTGATCAATACATGTAACTCCCAATAAATTTGTTGAATGCTCTTCTTTCATTGTCCAGAGTTCAAGGTCAACCTGTGCCAAGCGGCATCACTCTTCGTGTTTTAGCTTAGTTATTATAGCAACAGTCTAGATACCTATTCATCAGTCCACATATATAAGTATGCATATAAATATACAAGTGTGTGTGCATAAACATATGCGCTTGATTTCTCCTTTCGATCGCATACCACTTGTCCACCAGTGTTGGTTTATTTTCCTCCCTAAAACGTAGCGGTCCTGCAAAGGTAACCAATAGAATAAGTACCAGACTTCAAAAATAAGCATCCGGATCGATTTCTTCACCTAAAAATTAGAAAAAAAACTGAAACAAAATTTCAAGGCGGCGCTCAATCATGGCCGTATTCCAATGACTACAATAAGCAAAAGGAAAATAACAGATGAAATATCTTCAATCTGTTCTATTGAATATACTTGGCCTTTAATAACAATAGCAATAACTAGAATGAAACAACTGGGAATATAATTACATGATATAAAATATAGAACCATATTTACAATAGAATTAAACACGTGTATGTAATGGTAGTACAATACTTTGAACAATTTGCTATTTTATTTGTAGAATAATGTTGAAGCTATGTTAAATTTATGTGCGAGACAAGTAACTGGTTTTCCATATATTGGCAAGTTCCTTGTATTCTCAAAGTAGCTTTACAATTGCGCACCCTTTACCGTCTATAAATTAGAAAATTTCTAGTATTCTCAAGGTAGATTCAGAAGTTAGCGCCTCTGGCATATCTTCTAAATAGATTTCTTTTTCTACTTTAGGTACCACAATTTATGTTAACTACTTGAAATTGTCATAAAATAATTCTTGTTTCTGTTATCATTTTACACTTTCTTACAAATATTTCATGGCCATATTATTTCATAAAGTGATGTAGAAATTTGAAGGAAATTTGTGCACTAAGAGTCTGTTTATGTCTCGCAACCACATGGTTCCAGGTACAGTTTATTTGCATGGTGCGTTGGGAAAATGTCTTCTTCTATAGCCTCGGGACAACCAAAGCCATATGAGTGGGTTTCGTACGCAAGAACTAAATAGAGTTCATCCCAGTGCCTGTGCGTATATGCATGCATATATATATATATATATATATATATATATATATATACAGAAAGATAGATAGATAGATAGATAGATAGATACATAGATATACGTATGTATATATATATATATATATATATATATATATATATATATATATATATATATATATATATATGTATGTATGTATATAGATACCGGAGTAAGCACGTAAACGTGCAACAAGGTGCAAAAAAGATTACTCAAATACCAGAGGTAGAGTAATATACTTTATTTAAAAGCAGCACAAATATAACAAAAAACTGTTACTTTGAGTTCCACGTTCCCGTTTATCGGATGTCCGATGACGGGAACGTGAAACTCCGAGTAACAGTTTTTTGTCATATTTCTGCTGCTTTTAAATAAAGTATATATATATATATATATATATATATATATATATATATATATATATATATATATATATATATGTAAAGGGTCATCCCATAAATAATGCATTTTTTGAATTACATGAACTAAAAGCTGGATCGGGCGGGATAAACTACTTTCCTTTCATCCTTTCGGGGTCGATAAATTAATTACTGGTGTCGATCTAATCGACTGGTTCCCTCTCCATAATTCAACCGCCCATAATTCAACATAAAGACTAGAGAAAGTTTAAAGATATTGTAAAATAGGAACATTTAAAAACGAAGATGTGAACTTTTAAAAGGAAAAAGAAATTGTTCCAAAAAGTAATGCCTAAATGTAACCAGTCGACTTCGGGGATCGAGTAGACATTGCGCCTCCTTTTATTATTTTCATTCGTTCTTTTTATTTTTGCCTTCTTCACTCGATTTCTTTCTGTACTTTTATTTTGCCGATTATGTTTTGTATTGTTTTGTAATGTCCCATCTATGTTTGGCCCCTTGTGGGTAATAAAAAAAGAAATCAGGTCGTTGGTGCTGCCTTGGCGGAGGTTTTCTCTCTCTAAGTGCTCTTGTTTTTATTGCAATTTATTTAGAGAATTGTTAAGCTCGTTCTTTACATCAAGATACTCAATACACAAGTTTAAATCAGTGGATATAAACACAGACATGGATATATGCACTTACGACGCATCTCAGAACCATTTCCTTCAACTAAACTTCTCTTATACGTCACTGGTTAACGTCAGGGTACGCTGCAATGTTCTATCCCATGTTTTCGTCGAGTGTGATCAGACCTGATACCACACGATTGTTAAGAAAACGTTTTCAGTCACACAGCTATGTCTACGCATATGTTGGGGAAGAAATAATTTTGTGCAAATCACCATTAATCGTAAATATCGATCTTTCTTTTCTTTCCTAGACAAAACTACTTAAACTAGTAATCGAGTGGTGAGATTATGTAATAAGTTGATTAATATGTTGGCAGCGTCGGGTGCGAAAAATATTTTGCTGATACTTGGAAGAAATCGATACCAAGAGATCATTGATTTTACTTACACCCACTATTCACCCCTCAAATACATTTCTCTTCTTTGAATTTCATATTTTTATTTTAATTGTCTGGACTAATATTGATTATTTTTATGAAATGGCATTAGGTTATTTATGGAAAGTCTATAGCTTGACCCAGAAAAGAAGGCAACTCTGGGTGAAAAATTGAGAATAGTAAAGCGCTTGGCGCGACTTCTTTGCTTGAGATACTTCCAACGCAGTTTAGCTGGTTTCTTGAACTGGAAGATTTTGAAAGATATTTTGTGTGGTCTTCTGTGAAGATAAAGAATTGTGGCTTTGTTGTGGAAATCGCTGCATATTTGCTCCTCATTGATATTACTGCTGAGTAAGAATCAAAGACAATATACTCTAAGAATATGGGTCTTATTAGTCGTAAATATGTATTGATACACACCTTTCGAATAGGTTATATAATTTTTATTAATTCTGTCTGTGGCCATGATGGTACACTGTCTTTAAGTGTTGATTGAATAATAGGACGCATTACATTCTGTGAATTATTTTATCGAATAATTTTTATCGATCTGGTATGTTGCAAGGCCTAAAGGAACACAAAATCGGATAAGCTTAATCGCATACATTATGTATGAATGTATGTATGTAGATAGGTCGGTAGATACGTTTGTGTATGTGTATAAGTGTATGTGTGGATGCAAGTACATGTGTTGTGTGAGGTCACTGTTAGTACTACTAACAAACTGTCACACGGTCAGGCTGTCGATGAATAAACCCTCACCCTATCAGTCGTACTTCGTAAGGAGTGTGGACTTTCATGGGTCGACCTGCAACACGAGAGAAAAGGCTTCTCAAAAGGCGGATGAATTCGGGAGAGACAGCGGCTAATCATCAGCTGGAAAAGACTGAAATTTAGCCTTTGTGTAGACATTCCTCTAGGGCAAGGGTCGGTGATCTGGGGTAAATTATCTCAAGTGGGGTAAAAATGAAATATTTGGGGATAATGAGGGCTCGTATACATAAGTAGAATTATATTAAAAAAATGTGTTCGATGTTGCGACAGAAGTTTTTCTTCTGGCAACACTGCATCTGTTCAGTGTAAGGGATGTATAAACAGATTTGTGACGTGATCGCGTCGAGCATCTATATCAAGGTGGTTCTGAAACTGTAGTATGAAGATAAATTATATTATGGTTTGTGTAGAACTCGCAATAATTGTCACCTTCAAAAAGAAATAATATAGATAAATGGCACCTATTTGTATATCGGAGATGGTTAAATCCCATAAGATAGTTCAATACGTAAAAACATAATTTGCTTTCGTAGAATGATTGTAAACTCTGTTGGTTGCCATTATGTCTGGGGCAGAACTGTATTTACATCGTTTGGGGTTATTCCATTTGTCGGTTTTGGTGGCGTGAATTATATGGAGAAATATATTCCAAAAGATACCGTTTGTCAATCGATCCAGCACGAGTTGTATCAAAAAAGAAATTCTATAATGAAACACGTGTTGCCAGTTGTCTTGACGTACCAGACAACGTTACTTTATGGTAAGGGAATGCATAGGGAGTGATTGAATTATTCAAGAGTGACAGAGTGAAACATTGATATTGACAGAAATGTGCTTGACATGCAAATCCAAGGTATACATTATACGTTGTATTCTCTGTTATTCAATACTGTTGTGTTTGGGAGACAAAAGCGCCACTTCATTTGAAGTTCCTAAATACAATATCTGGGAGATTGAAGTGAGGTCGAAATGAGATTTGGGCTAGCGAGAGAGCAGCAGAAGGGATGTGGCTTTTGTGTAAGTAGAAGAGCATGCGTTTGATCTTTCTTGATTGTGAATACCATTTGTGGGAAAGCAAGAGAAAATGGTGACTCGTGAATTTCTGTTTATTTCTCGAACGACTCCTACATATTCCCCACCTGAAAATCCGTGGCGTTAGAGGGACTGCATTGAAAACCATATTAGCTGTGGCATTGTGAGACAGGTTATATGACATCCTTCCAAAGTTCAGTCTCTGTCATGTTTCATCGCCATTTGAAAACCTTTGATTTTCCCACCTGTCATATTAATGATAATTCGCGTGTTAACACAAAGCGGCATATCCGCCTTGCTGGTTGTCAGTTTTTCATGCTTGCGATAGTGTAAACTTGCACTTAAGGGCCATGTAAATGTGTGATCGCTTTACAAAAATTACAACTAGATTATTACTGTTGTTCCAATTCTAGCCATAAAAACGTTTTTTTTTTTATTGCCAGTTTCCATTAGATTTTTGCAGCCACTTTGAGACCGATGATGTCGATAGCATTAATATTCCTTTTAAACTGCTGCTAATCCCCTCCCACTGAAAACACATAATTCAGCAGGGCGATACATTCTGGGAAGAAAGGTTTAGGTATAATACTTAGTGCGGGGCTGGAGGGAAATGTGAACACAACAGAAGAAATGTGAAGAGGTGAACGGTTGGGGAAGGCTTAAGTGCCGGATTCATAAATCCAGCATATACCTTCTTTCACATTGCATACCAATCTACCAATCATAATATCATACATGTACACAACATCATTACCATTAGCTCCTATGTACAAATGTACAGATCTGCATTCAAAAACTGAGGTCTCCACCGACCGATTTACACACACACACACACACATGCACACACACACGAGGCAACGTCATTGTTATAGTACTACCTTAAATTTCTATAAATACTACAGAGATGCCGGTTTATTCAACATATGCTAAATATATATATAAAGTCGCCGTTGGGCGTCTATAATCCACGTCGCTACGTACGTACTTATTTACAAACGCTGCTCCTTTTAAACGACACTGCTTACTTATAGGTTGAACGTGTGTTGCATAACATATTGAAAATCAATAATTCAGCTGAACATCACAATACCTCAGCCCACTAAATTATCTGTTCAGGCGTTTCTTAAGAATCTCTTTAGTTTCGGTACGTTAATGCACGGAATTGAAATTGTATCCTTCAAAGTTATCTGACTAGAAACGGCTTAATACGTTTAGGTTTATAGAAAATAAAACAGGTTGCCTGTTTTGTGATAATCCTCGACATTCACATATTTTCCTTCACTTCTTCTCTTTTTATGTTCTTAGGATCTACGTCCATTTTTATGGTTCTTTGCCGTTCTACTGTTGATCAACTTGTTCATATCGTCGTTTTCGTGTGTGTTTGTGTGTGTGTGTGTGTGTGTGTGTGTGTGTGTGTGTATGTGTGTATGTGTGTGTGTGTGTGTGTGTGTGTGTGTGTGTTTTGTTTTCTTCTCTCTTTATTTTTATTTGTCGTGTTATCTTATGTTATTCTCCTAACAAATTCACTTCTCCAAAACACTTTTAATTTCTGCACTCTTGCTTCATAGATGAGTTATTCTTATGGTTTCAGCACATTGAAGTGCTAATTTTATATTAATTGAATTTAATATCAAACAACCTCTCTCAACAGTAAATTCGTTCTGTGTTGCACACATATTACTACGATACATAATGAAAAAATTAAAATGATGTGAACAGCAAAGATATGTCACACTGAGGTTTGAAAAATGTCCGCTTCAGTGCTTAATCAGATATTATGTCCCCAAAGTGCTACTATTTCTTGTTATTACAGGAATGTTAAAACAAATTTCGCACTGATAAGTAGTGAAACTCATTTAATTAATCTCGTTACACATTTTTCTGATATCTGTACAACTATGTAAACTACTAGAGACGAGATTCAGTACAGGAAAATAGCAAATCATGTTGTTGACAGGCGAAGTAGATAGAAACACTGTCATTCATTTTTCTGGTTCGCTAGTTCCCCATGGAAATGTATACATAACGAATTGGAAACTGAACTATTAGATTTGATTGGCTACACCTGATTCATCACAGCCTTTGTACTACGGAACACAGAATAAAACTAATGTGAGAACACTCGGTTTCAGAAGGTATCAATTACATTTCAGCACATCAGATTTGATATCTAAAATCGAACAAGGCAAGGCGGATATTAATTTGTAATTAAAATAAAGTCATTAAGCGATGGATTAATCAAATCCATGTTCATAAAATGAATAATGATAAAGTTGCGAAGATCAATGAATGAAAGGACTACTATAATGCGTCAAAGTAATGTCCTCAAATTCGTTATCGAATCCCTTTATATATTGAGAGCAAAAGTTCACACGTTTACCAACTCAGTTATACATATTTCTGAAATATGTGTCTTTAATGTTATATAATTATAAAGAGACAACTACAAGAAAGTGTTTTGGTCACAACTAAAGGTATCAATTCCATGATTCATTCAAATGGGCACTTTTGCAACATATATAAGAGTTTCCGTTCATTCAATTACGTTTAATACTTGGACGTATTTTATTAATGAATGTGTGGATTACGGTAGTTTGAACAAATCACATCCTTTAGCTGTTACTTATTATATCCAGCTTTCAGGTTTTGATAATCGATATTGCAAATCAAATTATATGAATTAATATAAATACTCAAAGTGTTTACCAATACACAGTTTCTCCAGTTCACTGTCTTATAAGAGCGACAATATTTTATGGAATAAACCGTCTACTTATTTAATCAAATCGTATTCTAAAAGACGAAGCTATATGTACTGCATTGAAACATAATTTTTTTCTAACACACTGAAAAGAAAGAACGGCAGGATATACTCGCCACAGCCATACGTTGAACTAAATCTCCGATAACACATATATATATAAATAAATATAATGAATACCATATTGATAACATGAAGCATTTTACATAAAAGTTATGACAGGTTGCATTGAAATCATAAAAACTTATAATTAGACGTCAATTGAGGATTTCCGTTTCGTTTTTATAAAATTCTGCCTTCCCCATGTACAACGGGATTTTCCTGTGGTATTAATACACAAACAGGTCCTGAACAACATAATAAAAAGACATGTATAAGTTGTTTAAAAATGTTTTAAAAGACAGTATACTTAAATATTGTAAAGCTTCACTATGGGTTAACTCTGTGTGTGAAATATTACTTCTGAACTATTTCACAAGTTCATGACTGCTTATCAAAGGATATATACTCATCTTCCTCTCTGAAATAATTGCATAGGTAAACCGCCTATGAAGTAGTCATGAATTAAGTTATTATTTTACCTAATTCTTTTTACAAGACTTGTTGTAAAACAAGTGTGATTAGCAAATGAGTGTGTACGAGTAGTATGGCGAAAAATTCAACGTCTTGAAATTTAAAAACTTAACTGTCTCATGCCAACTGTTTTCACGATATTTCAGCGTCCCTTGCGGTCCCCCTAAAATCGCTTGGTGGTTTCCTAAGGAACCGTGGACCTTATTTTGAGAACCACTGAACTAGTATTTCATAACCAAATCAAACTGGATTTCAGCCAGGGAGACCCGCATCTCAGATGTTAGCCTTGATTCTTATCATGGCCGCCGTATATAACACACAACATAGCTTCAATTTAAATAAAATTATAATTGTTCTAATAGTACTAAATTTTAAAAATTGAGTTTGCCCTATTTACAGTCCTCTTAAGCGTATTTACTTAACTAAGGGAATACGCTATTGTCACAAATAATACTTCGTATAATTTATATTTTGGCTTGGCTGCTAATCCACTGAAGATCCAAAACATTCAATACACTCATTCCTTCAGAGTTCCAGATGGAAAAATACCATATTGTTGTCTGGATACTAAATGCAGACGAAAGACACACACACACATATTCTTAAAGATTAGGATTTCCACTGGATTATGCTTGCTAAAGCAAATTCATTTGTTGCTAACGAAAAGCCCTGTGAATGATGTGCAGCTGAAATAATGAAGATTTTTTCATCAGAAAAAAAGCGGATCAGTAATAGGTTTGAGTAGGTTACTTCATACAAGCATGTCATAAATAATAGCTCGAGACTGAATGATCACCAGTTTTACTCTGGTAGTTGAAAAACTGTACGTGTTTTAGTCGACCGTTGTTTTTCTGCGACATCATTCCGAATTTTTTTAATACGCCTTTCTTGCTATTCTTCTGTGCATGACTTAGACCTTAAGCACACAAACACATAACTGTTTATGAATTAGATATTTTACACACCCTTGGGTTGGTGCATAATTATTGAGGCTTTTTTTTTTCCCCAACAAATTTTATTCAACAAAAACAATAACAACATGTAACAAAAACATCTTTAAATGATTATTCCAGAGCATATTCACCATCTACTTCAATTACTTGGCAGACGGTCAGACCTTAATTTAAAGATGTTTTTGTTAAATATTGTTATTGTTTTTGTTGAATAAAATTTGTTTTAATAAAGCTGCTATAATTATGCACCAACCCAATAATTTCAAATCGTCAGTTACAAACTTTTCTCATATTTGTTTTTTTTTCTTGTTATTATTCTCCTGACAGCATACATACTTCTAGCCAAAATTTAATAGAATGAATATAATATAACGTTACAGTTGAGTTTAAATATGTTTATGTTTATAAAGAGACGCTTCATATAATACAAACAGGCCATTAAATATTTAAATTATTACTTTAGAGCACATTATAAATATACTGCACATGGTATTAAAGCAACAATTATGACAATTATAAAAGTGCTAAATATATTGTAATAAGAATGTTTATCATACACCCATAATATTTGAAACTCTTTGTTTCAGTTATTGCTTCATACGACATGTTTTCTATGTAATAAATCTTTTAGAGAACTATTTTTTTTGTTTGTTTCGCAAAACTAATAGAAGTTGTTGCCACTGAACAACTGAATGTATAATAATTTTATTTCTAAAAAAATAATAGAGAATTGTTTAGAGGTATATAATTTCAATTTTTTAGATACCACTTATGAGAAATGTTTTGGCAGCTGGGTGTTATTTTGTGTATATTTATGTCCATTGAGATATATTGTAATGCAAAGTTTAAAATGTTTCCAGGAACCCATTTAGTTCTGTGAATAACTTTTATTACATAATTATTTTCGCTGTTTCTAGACTATTATAAGAGCTATTAATTTAGAGAAGAGATGTAAAGCGGTGAGATGACACAGTCTTTAACACACCGGGCACAATGCTTAGCGGAATTTCATCCGTCTTTACGTTCTGAGTTCAAATGCCACCGGGGTCGACCTAGCCGTTCATCATGTCGAGTTCGATAAAATAAATACTAATCCAACACCGGAGCCAATTTCATCGACGAAGTCCTTCTCTTGAACTTCCTGGCCTTGTGCTAAAATTTGAAACCAATATAAAAGTGATGTGGTATATTATATTCTAGAGAACAAGACTACTTAATATATTTATTGGAATTTTGTCCTGTTAAATAATGACACCTAAAACAGGGAAAATAGAACTAAGAATTATATAGCAATTTTCCCATTAGAGAGAAAACGTTACAGATTAATTTAAATGGTTACTAGTGTTGATCAAATTGGTACTTAGAAAATATACATTATGTAAATTTGATATCCTAAGTACTTAATCTAACAAAATTAGGTATAATTGATTCGATCATAAAATCGTGTGTGTCTAATGTTACTCAATAGATCAAGTTTTTATATATGTACTTAGACAAATATATTAGCTTTTTTAAAGTATAATCAGTAACGAGATAAAATATATTATCCATACATTAGAGTAAGATATTTTGAGATTTGTTAAAATTGTTTACTTGCAAATGTTTTGGGTTAAAGTAAATAGTATTTTTTTTTTTAGAATTAAATAATTGCTTAGTTTCAACTGTCTGATGCATCAGGCACCGATATTTAGATAAAATATAATTTAATTTGAGTACGCTTTGTTCAGTTGTAAGTTTTCTAGTGATTTTAAACTACTTTGACTTACTCAATTAGAAATAGTTTCTAAGTTACTTGACATTACACTTTAGGTATATTCTTTTTTAAAGTTTAACCTTATATTTCGAATTTTAATTATTTGTCGAGTTACTTCCAGTTCCTGAATTGTTTTTAACGATATCTCTAAGAATGAATTTTCTTATAAACTGTTTAAAGAGTAATTATTTGGATAACGCTCACGTGCACGATGTACGGCGCGTCAGGTGTCGACGTTATCGTAGAGCAGCATGGTCTAGGAACTGAAACTCCGATCTTGCAATCTTACTCTAAAGGTTAGAGCAGTGAAGCATTTTCATGAAGATAAATGTATGTCCAGTGATAGGGTGACGACGGGTTTCGCATCCATAAAGCGCCTAGATTTATAAACGACC
This sequence comes from Octopus bimaculoides, assembly GCF_046866305.1. Taxonomy (NCBI): domain Eukaryota; kingdom Metazoa; phylum Mollusca; class Cephalopoda; order Octopoda; family Octopodidae; genus Octopus; species Octopus bimaculoides. The sequence goes on along the minus strand of NC_142947.1, from coordinate 39,458,307 downwards.
CGTCAGACTCCAAAGGCAGCAGATATACAACGATTCTCCAAACTTGAGGAAAAAAACCGTTATGGTTAGTTAATTTGTAAACAAAAGAATATTCTATATTGCTTGAAGCTTAAACAAACTGAGTTGTCGGCCTTACGCTGGTCTGGTCAGCAGATATTATGGACCTAAAGGATGAACGGAGAATCTCTGCCCTTAGGTAGTTCCAGTCCGCAAATATTTTTTACCGCCTATACATACATATATATATATATATATATATATTTATATATACCAATTTTAAGAAATTTGACTTTTCAAAAACAGAAAGGAGAAAGCTAACTCGAACTCTACAGAGCCAATCCATCACTGGAACTGTAAAAAATCAGTAAAACTTTCCAGATGTCTATCATTTAAATATATATGACCATGTCTAGATATGCAACTACAGGGTGTCCGAAAAGTCCCTGAGGGGTTTCGATTTTTAATAACTTCCTTAACTTTACAAATAAACGCATGAAATTTTGATACAATATAAAGGGCAGAATGGAAATTAATAGGCACAAATCAAATTTTGCAACACCGCTTCATCACATATGAAAAATGACATCGCTAAAATGGCAGCCATTTTCGGATCCCAACATTTTCGGCTCTTTCAAAACTTGCACTATAACACCCTCAAGAGGTTCACACCTCACTTCTCTGATTTCTCTATTGATGCTCTCCTTCAGTTGCACCAGGGTCTCCGATTTGTTGACATAAACCCTCTCTTTCAGGTATCCCTAAAAGAAAAAGATCCGGGCCAGTCAAGTCTGGGGAATGTGAAGGCCAGTCAACATTGCCGTAGCGGGAAATTATTCTCTCTCCAAAGTATTGCCGTAGCAATTACATTGTTTCTCTTGTGATATAAGCAGTTGCTCCATCTTGCCGGAACCATGTGTGAGGGTGAGGATGTAGAAGGTGAGTAGGAATCTGTGGTGTGAAATGAAATGAGGAGGTGAGTGTGGAATCGGTGTCCGATGACGAGAGGGGGTAAGTTGAGCCGATGTGGTGCAAAGGAATTAGGAGAGAAGATTAATTCTTGTTCACGGCTAAGGTGGGAGTTCGGGTGGTCCCTGTGCAGAGACAGTCTGAACGCAGACAGATGTTGTAGCGAATGACCGATAGAGCGGAAATGGCCGAGTCTGATGTCACGGAGGTGCTCTGCGAACCGGTCAGCCAAGCGGCGTACGACGAACTTTTTTCAGTTTCCGTCTGTGTGGTTGGCTCGGCAGGGCTACAGTAGAAGGTAGCTGCTCAGAGTGCCAACTGGTTGGTTGGGCTGAAACCAGAACCAAGCCATATACATGGGAAACAAATTGCTTACCGCACAGATAAAGTTATTTTGATAACTTCTAAACTTCATGTAATTACTTGAAACAAAAGCGTTTTATTGCCAATGAAATATAGTAATAAAGATGTTAACCATTATTTTTGCCGTATTTCTATGGCAATAATTAAGAATTTCCATTAAGAAGAATAAAGAATTCCCATAATTGAAGACAGCGGGCGTATTTAAATGCAGATATTTGGGGCATTTTTGTGTTTTTATAATATTATTTCACTGAAATAAATCCATCTTGCAGGCTCACAGTGAATACTAGGGGTTAATTCGTTAATTCTGTCTTCGTGTAGCATTGTACTCCCTTAAGAACTTCCTGGAAAGTTATAATTTGCTGAATGACATTTCAACCGTTGCAACAATAACTGGCAATGTGCAGAATATTCGAAGAGCAGTTTATACATTTGCCAAATTGTCATTAATTTGTACATTTTTACTGTATTCAAAATGTTGCCACATATCAAAATTTAGAAATAGCAGTTAGATACTATTCCACTACCATAATATATCTCCCAGACAGCAATACTCCCAACTCATGCAAGCAAACAGAAAAAATAACGAATCCAACCGGAATGTGTATGTGTGTACGTTCATTTCTTGAAGCCTTCGTATTCATGATTTTGTTTACTTTGGTTAGAAGCTTGTATATATCATTTTAATAATCCACGTTTTGTCTCCCGCTATCTCATTTTTTATTTGTTATGCCTATGTGTGTGTGTGTGTGTGTGTGTGTGTGAAGGAAGATGAACTGCGCTTTTATGTTAATGCGTTCGTGTATGTAGGTGTGTTTTTGTGTGTTCTATCGTTTGCCTGACGCATTGAAAAAATATGAATATAATATGCAACTGTGGAAAGGATAAAATATAAATAATATAAGAACAATAATCATCTTTTCGAGAAAGCTTCAGTTTGCTGTTTCGGATAAGCATCTCCAACTGTTGAGATTAAAGAGAGCTAGAGTATCCGCTCAGGATTATGGTAGCTTTACGTCTGCATACAGCCTCTCTGCAATCCATAATCGAAATCTGAACTGTAAAACGATCGCACATTATTTCCATTGTTATAATACAGAGAACCACAGCGCAATTCTTTTTGCGATGATAATTTTCGTTTGGCAAACGAGGTTCGTTTGTCAAATCTGATATTTCCCTAGGAAGATACTGAACGTAGTAGCGACAGTAAATGAACTCTTGTTAAATTTAGAGAGATGAAATTGAAGAATTTCACCACATGGATTTATCTTCGTAAAGTTAGCTTAACTTTATTGTCGCATTCACATGCAGAGCAGAATGCGTGTGTCAACATTATTTCAGCAACAGAGGCGCCGAGCAGGCAGAATCGTTAGCTCGCTGGACGAAATGCTTAGCATTATTACGTCATATTATTTCTGAGGTTGTGAACCTACAGAATTGTTGGTTCAGCGGACGATATGCTTACTCGTATTTCTTCCGGCTCTTTGCGCACATAGTTCAAATTCGAGTGAGATCAACTGTACGTTTCCTCCTTTCGTTGTCGGTTTCGAACTGATGATATCTGAAATACTCCTGTGTGGAGTTAATTCATGCAATTAGTAATCTTTTTAGTTTTTTGAGCTTTTCTAAAATCTTTACCACTTATTATGAATTCAGTGCAACAGTTCGGTGTAAATTCTTCCTGGCCACAATGCACACAAATATTTGGGTACAGGGTCAGTTAATTTCGCAGGCGAGGCTAAGTCAATTACATTGACTCCAGTGCTGAACTGGTACTTGTTTTATCGACCTCGAAAGGCAAAGTTGACCTCGGCAGAACTTGAACTCAGAACGTAAAGACAGGCGAAATACCGCTAAGCATCTTGCCCGGCATGTTGATGATTCTAACAGCTCACCGCCTTAAGAAACACATCAACAATTTCAGGAGAGAGTGTAAGACGATAGCATTGACCCCAGTCTTCAATTGGTACTTAATTTATCGACCCCGAAAGGATAAAAGACAAAGTCGACCTCGGCGGAATTTGAACTCCGAACGTGAAGACGGTCGAAATACCGCTAAGCCTTTTGTCCAGCGTGCAAACGTTTCTGCCAGCTCGCCGCCTTAACGAAAGTATAAATATTGACATTTCATTGATATATAATTTTCAGAAATTTACTTAAATAATTTGTTCGTAAGGAGGAATCGACTTTTTAAGTTAACGTTTTCCCCTTTCGAAATGATACCCTATCATTTGCTTTTCCAGTAGAAACCAGTTATTATATGTTTGATTATATATATAAGTGAAGGAAGATGTTCAATTTTCATTCGATATATTCACAAGTCTGAATTACATCAAATGTTCAATAATGTATAAAAGTCAATCCCAAAATTTTGTTTATGCTAAGCTAAAGAATTTTATGCTTAAATATGAGATAAAATAACGAAACAAAACAGAATTCTCGAATATCTCGAAGTTATAAAAGTTAGGTTACTGTTGTTGGTGTTGCATTCATTGCTTCAATTTGAGCATAGGTAACTGTGGTGAAAAGGTACCCTCGCTGTTACCGATCTCTCCTTCTTCATAATTTATCGCAGATTGTATAGAGCATTTATGTATAACTGCACACGAGATCGTGAAAGCTGTTCCATACAGTATTCTCCCTCGAACAAAGCTTGCCTTTAAATACATTGTGTTTTCGATCTCACCGAACTTAGCTCCAAGTGTCTTCCAGAAATCAGAGAAAATGTTTTAAGATCATGTTATATTTCTATTATTGTATTGCATAATATCAGAGGTCAGAGTCTGTGTGAAAAAAAAAAAATCATTGAATCGAATAAATAGAGAACTTAAGGTCGCATCCTGGCAGAATCGTTAGCATGCCAGGTGAAATGCTTAGCGGCTTTTCATCTGTCTTCACGTTCTGAGTTCAAATTCCGTCGAGATTGACATTGCTTGTGTGGATTTTTACATACCTGTATTTGACTGGAAGGTATGTCGGAAAAAAGTAATTCAACAACGCGGGTTGATGAACCGTAAGACGTGTGGCCAGAACCTCCTGGAAAATAACCATAGCGAGGGACATCCCACAGTTGAATTAGAACAGTCACAAACAGTGAAAGAAGACATGCACCCAACACCAGAGCTGAAGACACCTCCGAAAGCGGGTGGCCCCGCCACGTCAAAACGGTAGGGGAGTAGAGGCCGAAACCGGACGTGGTTCCTCCTGATGATGTCTTGAGCTAACTGAATCCTATAAAGGAGCTGTTGTGGTAGCAGACCACGAAACATGGTTGAAATTCCTCAGTACCGGTGGCAAGATAGATAATTTAATAAATATGCAAATGTGCCGTCACGTGCATTCATCTAATTATTATGTATGTGAAGAGAATTACAGTTTGAAAACTCTTCTGCTTTTAGCGAACAGCTAACATTCTCCAAAATTATCAAATCAGGAACATATTTGGAGAATCTAATCTTGTGGAAATAAGTTTAAAATTGCAACATCAAATCGCTTGACGCAAATGCTGGCGATTAAAACGAATTCAAAATGTATTTCTTGAAAGCAAATCGAACGATACATCCTTGTAATACCATGAACTTGACACAAATATGGTTGTGTGGTCAAAAAGCATAGATCATGACCACCTATTTCCGGGTTCGATACCACGAAGCAGCGCATTCATTACGCATTGATTAAACATTTTTTTTCTGGTGCTTAAGTTTCACAAACTTAAACACGGAGACCGTCCAGGAAAGTTGCAGGAGATTCCGAAGTTATCTGGAGGCTGTGGTTGAAGACAATGACGATTTTAGTGAATAAATTTAGTCTTTAGTATTTCAAGATATCTCCATGTAATTTTTGTAAATAACTCTTAAAATGAGATGGATGTCAACGTTCTTTTTTATTTTTCTGTAATTTAGACAACAGTTTATTCACCGCATTCTCGATATATATATATATATATATATATATATATATATATATATATATATATATATATATATATATATATATATATATATATATATATATATATATATATATATATATATATATATATATATATATATATATATATATATATAGGCTCAGGAGTGTCTGTGTAGTAAGTAGTTTGCTTACCAGCAACATGGTTTCGGGTTCAGTCTCACTGTGTGGTACCTTGGGTAAGTGTCTTCTACTATAACCTCGGGTCGAACAAAGCCTTGTGAGTGGATTTGGTAGACGGAAACTGAAAGAGAAGCCCATCGTTTGTGTGCGTGTGTGTGTGTGTGTGTGTGTGTGTGTGTGTGTGTGTGTGAGTATGTATATATATATATATGCTTGTGTGTCAGTGTCTGTCCTCCCACCATCGCTTGACAATCGATGCTGGTGAGTTTACTTCCCCGTAATCTAGCGGTTCGGCATATTTAACGGATAGAATAAGTACTAGGTTTACAAACAAGAAGTCCTGGGTCGATTTGTTCGACTAAAATGCGGTACTCCAGCATAGACGCAGTCAAATGAGTGAAACATAAAAGAATATATATATATATATATATATATATATATATATATATATATATATCAAAATAAGCGACAAGATATCAAGAAGTGATGCAGTGCGACCGTTTCAAGCGGCTCCATTTAATTGAACAATGCAATCACTACATCAATTTAAATCAGCTGCATAAATAAATAAATGAATAAATAAATAGAGTTTGAATCAGTCGGACAGATTAATATAATTTTACTCAAATACAGAGCATGATTGCATTGTTCAAATAAACGTATCCGGTTGAAACGGTCGTACTGCGTCACTTCTTGATATCCTGTTGCTTATTCCGATTTTATTCACCTTCCTTCCAGCTGTGCGGATAATACCGGACTGACGTGGTCCTTCAACTTAAGTACCTAATTCAACTGAGTCTCAATTATTTCTTAACTCGTCAACCAAACTTATATATGTATATATATATATATATGTATGTATGTATTCGAGGATGATGGAAAACTGTTGGCTTTGGGAACAAAACACAGTAGGATCAGTTAATTATGGTTTTATACGCCTTCGGTTTACCAAGCAGACGATATTCTATGTCTACATTGAAAAATATATGTTCATGTTAAAACCAATGTTCTTTCTTTTCTTTTTTTTCTTCTGTTTTTACCATTTTGAAAAGTATGTGATTTCACTATCAATTTTTTTTTTGAAGCCATTTCAGTATTTGAGAACAATAAATATTCAAAGAACGACCAAACGATATGTGTGCGTTTGGTGCAGTGTTATATGTTTGAGAGAAAATGTGTAGCCGTGCCTGTGTTTACTATATAGATGCTATACGAAAAGAAGTCGGTTTGTCTTTTATTCCATAGAGCATCCTGTTGCATATACCTACTATGGCTTCTTTTATTCCTACAGCCTTAATATGGTATAATTCTTTGAAATTTACTAATTATTTCTGTAGATAATTTCATTTGTTTCATATAATTTCCCTTCTGTTTTTCCAATACATTATTTGTCTAGCAGGTATTTTCGCTGTATTATTGCCCTGTAATTCGCCTCAAGCTATATATTTCTACTAAAATTTTTAATGAATTATGTAATTCTCTTCTCGAAAATCTAATGTAGCCGCGAGTTACATCTCTACCGTCTGAATTAATCTTACTTTTCATTAGTTTAGATCGTGTTCATCTCGAATTTTGAAATAGTCTACATAACCTAGCTTCTTTTGAAATGAAGAGATGATGAGTGATATTTTATTTTTGTAAATGTTTCTGTTTTGCATAACATATTAATAATGTTATCATTTTCCTTTCAGGATATTCTCAATTCTTGTGTTTTAAATTTTAGTGCTTCTGATAAAAAATTTAAATTTTACGGATGATTTCATAAATCAGCTAACGTCTGTTTTGTAGGGTATCCGCCTTTATCTCTTACTTGTTTCAGTGGTAGGACTGCGGCCATGCTGGAGCACCGCATGGAAGAATTTTTAGTCGCAGGAATCAAACCAGTACTGGTACCTATTCTGTCAGGTACTTTTGCCGAACCACTAAGTTACGGAGACATAAAAATACCAACACCGGTTGTCAAGCGGTGATGGAAGATAAACACTGACACAAACACACACCCTCTCTCTTTCTCTCTGTCACACACACGCACACACACACACACATACATACACACACACACACACACACACACACACACACACACACACACACACACACACACACACACATATATATATATATATATATATATATATATATATATATATATATATAAGGAATGAGTTTAAAGAGATATGATATCCTAGCGATTACCGTTTTTCAGCTCAAGTTGGTCCGCATATAGTAATGAAGCTTACATTGAGTTGTTAGGCCCTAGGATAGCTCCGTGGGTCATGTTCAGGACGACGGTCTTCTTTCAGTGTCCGTCTACCAAATACACTCACAAAGCATTGGACGGCCCGTGGCTATAATAGAATATATCTGCCCAAGGTGCCACGCAGTGGGACTCAACGCAAAACTACGTTGTTAGGAAGAAAACTTTCAATAACGAACCTAATCCTGTTTACAGAAGGGACAACAATAGTATTGAGAACGACTACGAATTTTTGGTGCCTTAGATTTCCAATGCTTCGAAGTCAATGCTAATACCATTCTTTTTATAGAATAACAAATTTGTACTCTATAAACATCTATTGAGTAATCTTTCAGCTTACTGTAAATGTCAAACAACCACACATGAATACAAACACACACAAGCATCTCTCTTCCTCTCTTTCTTTCTCTCTCTCTCTCTTTATATATATATATATGTGTGTGTGTGTGTGTGTGTGTGTGTGCGTGTGTGCGTGTGTGCGTGTGGGTGTGGGTGTGTGTGTGTGTGTGTGTGTGTGTGTGTGTGTGTGTGTGTGTGTGTGTGTGTGTGTGTGTGTGTGTGTACAGTACCGTGCAAATGTCTTCGGCCATTTTAAACTATTGGAGACCGTCTGAGAAATTCTCGCTTATTAGAAAGCGAAACGACCCACGTTACACGACGAAAACAGTGACGTTTGGGGGGTAAGAGTCTGATGCTTTAGGGATACATAAAAGGGGATGGTTCAAGAAAGGTGGTTAGGATTGACAGTAACTTGAATAGTGCCAAATACATCTAGACTTAGATGAGATTTTTCAATATGACGGAGCTCCATGCCATAGATTGTGTGGAACAAAACAGAGTTTGGTTGATGAAGGTATTACCGTATTGAAAGATTCGACAGATCAGAGCACTGACTTAAATATAATCGAGCAAATGCAGACAGAACTAAAGAGAAGAGTTCGTCAGAAGAATCCACGCAATCTTGAAGAGTTGTGGGAGTTCAGCCAGAGAATGGCATTTCATACCTGTGAAGATGGTGAAGGATTTGTACACCTCTCTTCTCAAGTGCATTGAAGCAATTATTCAAGCTAAGGAAAGCCTCACGAAATATTAACGATGTACAGTAAGTTCTTGAAATGAACGTTATGTAGTAGATTTACATTATAGACATTTTTCTGTTTCAAAACATTCTATCTTGAATGGATTATGTGAGGTGACCGAAAACTTTTGCACAGCCATTTTTGGTGTTCGTTTCGCATTTTCTCCTCTAATTCTGAACCCCTACGACAAAATATAAAGATTAGGTATGGAAATGACTACAACAGGGACCATAGGTTCATTTGTAAAAATCGCAAAACGAAACATCCACTTATAAGTTGGCAATTCGTGGAATTTTACAATTATTTAAAGTGGCTGAAGACTTTTGCATTGTACCATATATATATATATTCGCGGGCGCACGCGTGTGTGTGTGTCTGCGTGTGCCTTTGTGTGTGTTTGCGTCTCTCTGTGTATTTTTGTGTATTTATGTATGTATGTATATATGTATGTATGTATGTTTGTGTGTCTGTATATATATATATATGTGTGTGTAAACGTATATTACATATACACGTGGGTGCGTGTGTGAGAGTGCGTGTGCGTGTGCGTGTGTGTAACATTTGAGTATTAGAATAATCTATATGAATATAAAATACAAAACATGTCTCTCTGTATGTATACGCATGGTCGTTACGTGTTGTATGGGCGAGCATGATTGTGAAAGCAAACATGAATGTGTGCGTGTGCGCTCGTGTTTGTGTGTGAGTGTGTGTATTTGTGTAATCGGTGAAGCTTAGTTGGCGTGTAATTACTTGTAATGCATGATATGAAAGTCTGAGAAATATAATATCCTGCTGTTTCTGATTTGACTTCAATACGTAGTAATCTTTTCCATTGAAATCTTTGTTTAATTTCCTTTATAATAATTGCAGCTTACTTTGCTCATATAAAGATGTTATGTGTTTTTACTAGGCAATGGTAGATTCAGAATTGTTTCCTGTTTTGCAGTTATATTGTCATCTACCGTCAAGTCTGCTGCAGTCGTAGTTGTTGTGTTCTGTTGTAGCTGTTATTTTCTTCGAGTCGAGAGACCCCTGCAATATAATCGATCATTAGATAGTTATGATTTACTGATTCATCATTCCAGCTATTCTATATAATTAATCAAGTTGAGAACACTAACGTGCATTCTGATATTTCATCATACACACTGTGATATGGCTTCATGCAGGTCGAATGTTCTAGTCTCACGCATTCCTCTACGTTTTGTTGCTGGTCAAATCAAACAGATTTGATTGCATAAGAAACTATATAAAATTTATATATTATGATGCTGTTTCAGGAGAAATAAAGCAATATAATATAGCTATATTTGTTCGTTTATCTGTCCAAAAGAAACCTAGTTAATGAAATACATTATGTATATTTCAGAACGTTGGCATCTACCGTCGAAGATGTGGATTAGAATACGATTAAAAGTTTTCCGAAACGACCCCCTGAGGCCTTATTCATCATCGAAGCTAATTAACCCTTTATCCGACCAAATTTTTCGTAACTTTGTCCTAAACACCGCTGTTTCTTTCCAGTCTTTTAGTTCGCCACAGTTCAATACGTTCTATGTAATATAAAGCTTTCCTATCAACTATTCCAATTAACTGTTATGATTGAAAACAGAATTGGAAATGTGTATCATATACAACGCATGAATGCCACAGAAAATTGTCCTCGTAGAACATGTAATACACAGAACATGAAAAGTCCTAAATGCTGCTGTATAGTTTTTTTTTATTTCATAATAACGAACGTTCTATTAGAACTGTAGCAATATTTCAGCAATATGTACAAGGTGCGGTGAATAAATTGTCGCCTAAATTACGCAAAAATGAAAATAACACTGACATCTCATTTTCACAGATATATTTATCAAAATTACATGAAAATATCTTGAAATACTAAAGAGTAAATTTATTCAATAAAATCACCATTGGCTTCAACAACGGTCTCCAAACGACTTCGAAATCTCCTGCAACTATTCTGGACGGTCTCCTTGTTTAAGTTGGCGAATGCTGACATAATCCTTGCCTTCAGTTCATCTTTGTTGTTACGAGGAGTTTTGTTGGACTATCGTTCAACGGCGTCTCTCCCCTCATACATAATATTCAACGGCTTCCAGCCTGAGGAGTTAGGTGGCCAGATGTTTGGGATGATGTGGTCGCAGAACTTCTCTGACAGCCATGACTGGATTCTCCTGCTTGTGTGGCGTGGTGCAGAGACCTGTTGCAAGACATAGGGTCTTCCAGCACCTCCTCCAGGTACTTGATGTAAGGGTCGATTTGCTCGACTAAAGGCGGTGCTCCAGCATGGTGGCAGTCAAATGACTGAAACAAGTAAAAGAGAGTATACGACGAGCTTCTTTCAGTTTCCGTTTACCAAATCCACTCACAAGGCTTTGATTGGCCCGAAGCTATAGTAGAAGACATTTGCTCAAAGTGCCACGCAGTGGGACTGAACTCAGAACCGTGTGACTGAAAAGCAAGATTCTTACTACATATATTTCTCTCCGCTTAACGTGGATTTTAAGTTAGAATAAAAAATATTGCTTTATTTACCACGAGAGAGTCTCTCATATCGACATATGTTCGATAAAATGCGGTGACAATGGCAGTCGTCCAGCAGAGATATAGCAGGCGTTTCATCCGCCAACAATTTCTAGAAAATTAGTTTCTTCAGCCACTGATGTGGCAAACAGCCTCCGAGCATATTCAAAAAATAATATTACGACACACAGTTTTTAATACCAACACGTAATATCTATCTCCACTTAGCGTGAATGTTGTAGTAGAAAACAGATAACTACGTTATTTCACACGAGAGGAACTGTATTCTAACACAACACCCACGTTAAGTGGATATATTAGCTGTTGATATTAATGCTATCTCAGAAGGCGATGATCTAGCAGAGTCATTAGCGCACCGTGTAAAATGCTTATCGGCAATCCGTTCGTCTTCACGTTCTGAGTTCAAATTCCGATGAGGTAGATTATTTTGCCTTTCATCTTTTCTGTGTAATGAAGCAAATACCAGTTACATTTTCTAGTCCAGTTAATAGACTATTCTCCTTCCACAAAATATCAGGCATTGTACTTATAATAGAAAAGATATTATTACTACCTCAGCACGGTGGGCGGGCTGGCAGAAGCGTTAGCAGGCCTTGGAAAATGCTTAACGGCATCTCGCTCAAATTTACGTTCCGTTTTCTAATTCCCTTTTGGTCGACCTTAACTTTCAATCTTTTAGAGTCGATAAACTATGTACCAGTTGAGTAGTGGGGTCGACGTAATCCACTTTCCACTTTCCCAAACTTGCTAGCTCTATGCCAAAATTTGTAACCGGTATCATTATTGTCACAAGGTGGCAGAATCGTTAGCGCGCCGTGCAAAATACTTAGCGGCTTTTCGGTCAACTCTGTGTCCTGTGTTCAAATTCCATCGAGGTTGACATTACTTTTCATTCAACCGGACTCGGTAAAATAAGAAGCAATAGGGCAGTGAAGTCGATGTTATCGATTTACCCATCCTACGAAATTTCTAACTTCATATCAAATTTTGAGACCAACATTGTAACCCAAATTCTGAAGTGTTAAGTTCACAAAATTGGATAGTTAACTAATTATAATGATTCGCATATCTCCAGTCAAGCTATGGCGAAAAATATTGCCATGTGAATATGAAACATATGCAAAAAGCAAACTGTTTGTATTTCAAAACCATTTGTTCATTATTTTCAAAAATTTGGTAATCTTAAACAATTTTCCCGTTACTGTCATGCAAAACTTGAAAATTATATATTTTGTATATATTCTTATCTTTAAATAATATTGGTTAGTTTTGTTCTAGCTTGATGTGATACCCAGCTATATCAGGGGGATACTAACGACTTCTTATATATCAAAGAATTTTCCTAACTATATGGTTTCATGAATATAAAAGTATTGTGATTAAATATTTCACACGCCAATAATAGTTTACCTATTGAAATTTATACATACACATACGCACACAAATACACTAACATATATATATATATACATATACATAATACATATATATATACACATACATACATATATATGTCTGTATGAGTATATATGTGTGTACATATATAATTCCTTCTTTCTTTCATTACAGTATACAGGACTGATGTAATGAGTCTACTTACGTCATTCCTATTCCGTTATCATTCATGTGTTAATTAATATTAATTAATATTATACTCTACAGTGTCCTGCTGGTTCATTGTGAAGAATATACATATATTATTATACTGAGTTCTAACAGCAGGTTCGTAAATATCACTATCTGTAAGAGGAATTATTACACACAATCACACATATACAATGAGAGAAAGAGAGAGAAAGAGCGAGGGAGACATATATGCACGTATATATATTAATGTATGTACACGGATATATATAAATGTGTGTGTGTGTGTGTGTGTGTGTGTGTGTGTGTGTGTGTGTGTGCGTACATACAGAGGCGTGCAAAAGTAGCTATACAGTAACTATCACATCAATGTTGTAATACTTAATTTATTAAAATTATTAGCGCATTATATTATTTAGCTTCATTTTGCATATTTTCAGTGTACTCGTGTCGATTCCTTCCAATAAAATTCTCCATCGTGTTGTCCCTAATCACTGAAGAAGTAAAAAAATACAAGAAATATATTTTTTATATGACTAAATATCTTTGCTGTTGTGTCTGGGGAGAGTCATTCCCTTTTATTGTCTTATAATTTAACACACTCACCGGTAAAATTTCCACTTACTTCTTTTTTATTTTCCTAAGATTTTCATTGCGTCTTGCAACATTTTCAATGGAGTCAAAACTATTCAAAATGTTGCAAGACGCAGCGAAAATTTTAGAAAAATAAAAAATAAACATGGAAATTTTACAGGTAAATGTGCTAAATTATAAGGCACTAAAAGAGAAAGACTATCCCCAGACACAACATAATATGCTTCAATGCACTAACTCACATAAAGAATCTTGCAAACCAAATCCCAAAACGAAATAAATATCTTTTAATATCTTTAAATAGGTTTAAATATTTCTTCAGGGCAAAATCCTGCAGTTGATTCTTCTCCGATACATAAATACAAAAATGTGTTTCTCTATCAGAAGATATTCTAATGGCTGGTATTTTACATGTTTCTCCTACATGTACAATTTCGTAACACCTATTAGTAAATGAAACATGTGTAATGGTGAAAACTAATACCACCCTAATACTAACCCTAACCCTCACCCTAACCCTAACCCAATTTCCTAATGGATAGATAGATAGATAGATAGATAGATAGATAGATAGATAGATAGATAGATAGACAGGCAGATAGATAGATAGAGATAGAGAAAGAGAGAGAGAGATAAAGAGACAGAGATATTTAAAACATTGTATTAGATATCCATATTTTCAACAACAGTGTATTTGATCTATTTCAAAATATCAAATACCTTTTCAAAATTTTAATCTGCTACAACAACTCAAGGATAAAATTTTGGATCTGAATAAAGATTATATGATTGGAGTCACCTTGCTTCTTTCCACCGATACACATAAGTACACACATACACACATACACACACACACACACACACACACACACACACACACACACACACACACACACACACACAGATAGATCATCCAGAATGATCAACTTGTCTGGACCAATTTAACTCTTCGACGCGAGCAACGAGGCATGAGTCTCTGGCTTTGAGTTTTACTTACACTGAACTTCTGCTCGCTGACATATCTCAAAGACTTCAAATAATAGCGTTAATTTGCTAACTTAACCGATTCATTCTGGCCATTAACAATTTATAGTCTGTTCATCAACTCAACTCATCGTCGATTGATATTCGTCATTCATTCAAGAAGATTCATTTGTCGATATACACAACACCCATCATAGTGCATACCATGATTTCACTTTAAACTCGGCTCGGGTAGTTACATGCTATATATATATAGATATAGATAGATAGATAGAAAGATACACACATACATACATACATACATACATACATACATGCATACATACATGATACATACATAATACATACATACATACATGTATATATATATATATAGATATATATATATATATATATATATATATATATATACAAACATATAAATATATATATATGTATGTATGTATATATCTATATCTATATTTCTATCTATTTATTTATATAAATATTCTATAATTATAAACATAATTATAATTAGGAGGGCAGCTAATTGCTTCACCACATACCGAATTTAGAAATAGGAGTTAAAAATTCCTTTTCTACTACCGTAAGAATCTCCCAGACAGTAACACATTTTTTTACGTAGGCAAAGAGAAAAATAATGAATCAATACGACACCGAATAGCTACAGACGCGTTTCGAGATTAAAGTATTTAATTACTTACTTCTCATCATCAGTGTAGCATTTCCAGTATAAATTAATTTACTCCCTGATCGAATACTGCAGTTTTCTCCGGTACTGCTCGTAACATATACGTGGGCACAAGGAATAAATATGTATTCACATTCGGCTGTGTAAATTTTGGAAGTGTTGGTTGGATATCTGTTGCACGATGTCAGTATGTCAGCAAATTTGAGGGGTCAGTGACATCCTAGCCACCGAACAAAACAGATCTTTCGCCTTACGATTTCCACCTATTCGGATCAATGACGGATGGCTATCAGAGGCAAAAAATAGATGGCACATATGAGGTGGAATTAACTATGTCGAAATTGCAAACTGGAATATTTTCACAGAGGATTCGAGAATAGGGCTCAGCTATGGTGCAGATACATGCCTTGTGATGAAGACTACTGAGTCGTATATTTGTTTAGAAGAATTATTCTTCCAGAATGTTCAATTTGAATGAATTATGTCAGGTAATAAAAAGTGATATGCGTACTTTCGTTATAAAGCTCGTACATACAAATGAAACAAAACATACATACATACATACCACATGCATACACACACACACATATGTCTGTGTGCATGTGTACGTGCGTGTGTGTGTGTGCGCACGTGTGCGTGCGTGTGTGTAGAGGTGTGTGTTTTTGAGTAGGTGTGTACATGTCGTATACCTTAGGAATGAGAACCCAGGTTCGAGATTTCCCCAAGACACCTGATGAAGGCTGGAGGGTATATCAACCGAAACGTTGTGTCAACAACAAACAAGATGAGGACAAATATCCGTCAGATGTAAATAATGCAAATAATGTACATAATTCCTCATCTCTTAAATATAGACCTGAAACGAAATACCACGAAATATTTCGCCCGGCGTGCTAAAGTTTCTTCCAGCTCGCTGCCTTTGGAGTATGGAATATTGATATTCTTACGAAGAGCAGGGATACATCGTTTTCTTGAAGTTAGAATTCATGCGGAATTTTTTGCCATAGGGCACGTGAAAGTCTTTAGTAACCTGCGGCACGATGTTAACTAAGAACTTAGTAAGTCCATTTGATACTAAAAGTTCTAATGTTATCTTTACATTAATAAATATGGCTGATATATGTTAATAGATATTTGGCTTTCTTTCGACCGGAATTCTGAAATGTTAATCCCGATTATACTTTACTTATTTCATCAATATTGCTTATGCACAGTAAGAAATGTACTTGCACCAAATCAAAATAAATTAGTTCGAAAATTGCTACATTTTGTAGGACGTTGCCAATATTAGAATACTTTATATATCTCTCCGGCTGTAAATTCTGAGAATTTCATAATTTAGTATTATTAGAGAAACATAATTGCATCTCAGCAGGGTTGGGGTCTTAAAGACATTGCGTGTAAAATATCTTTCAGTGATGACTTTAAAATGCTGTTATTATTAGAAAGATGGCCGGACATATGTTATTTTCTAAGAGGTTATTAGAGGTATTCAAATATATTTGGATATGAATAAATAGAAGCATGCAGAACCAAATCTGGTTTCACAATTTCTTTTTGAACCGTTTTAGTGGTGAAGGCGCGTGGCCTAGTGGTTAGGG
The DNA here is from genome assembly GCF_046866305.1 of Octopus bimaculoides. Classification (NCBI taxonomy): domain Eukaryota; kingdom Metazoa; phylum Mollusca; class Cephalopoda; order Octopoda; family Octopodidae; genus Octopus; species Octopus bimaculoides. The sequence continues at coordinate 39,441,537 of NC_142947.1, read as the reverse complement.
TGTTCCTCTCACGATCGAAAGATCATGGTTTCCATTCCTGGAGTTAGTGGTGTGTTGTGTTTTTGAACAAAACATTTATTTTCACGTAGCTCTAATCCTCTGGCATCCTGTTAAAAGGGAACATGTGATCTCGATCACTTGTACGCTAAGGAAACCCGGTAACTGTCCCTAGACACTAATGTTATTTCACCGTCAACTTTTACATTTTGGTTCTGATTTATGAGATGTGGTAATACTTCATTTTGAAGCATTTAAGTGGTGAAGGCAGGTGGCCTAGTGCGTAGGGAGCTGAACTCACGATCGAAAGATCGTGGTTTCGATTTTCGGAGTTGGTGGTGCGTTGTGTTCTTGAATAAAGCATTTCATTTCATGTTGTTCCAGCCCTCTGGCGTACCGTTGAAAAGGAATGTTGTAATCTCTGTACCAGCTACAAATGGCTTCCAGATTTTTATAGATTACAAAAATTCTTTCATTAGGAAGATTTTAGACAGTTTCCGCCTGTCAAAAGGAAAGAATTGTTGTATTCTAAATGCCTGAAGTGCGATCAGTCAGTACAACATTCTAATATACAACAATGAGCCCAATAAAATGTAGTCAATTATGATATTTTATGTTTACTACGGAAACAATTATTCCAATCTAGCTGAATAGATCATCGGAAAAAAAAACTACTTTGCGACATTTGTTCCGGCTCTTGATGTTGCAGGCTTCAAATTCTGCCAAAATCAACTTTACAGTTCATTCGTACGGGTCGATAAAAAAGAGGAACAGACAAGTAGCAAGATCGACGTTATCAGTTAAGTCCCTTCGCTGACCTTGTGCTTAAATCGGAAGTAATAATTATTATTATAAATATTAATATTTCCATGTTAAATTTTTTAAATGTTGCTAAATGTTTTCTTTAATTTTCTTCTTTAGTGCAATGGTTTGCTAATGAATCGCGCTCTCTGATTAAAGACGCTTAGAAGTGAATTTGAAACAAAAACAGCCCAATTATAATTAAAACAATTAGTCACTGCCTTCTAATTTCTATATTCTCATAATTTGCCTTTTTTTATTTTTATTTTGCCATTTTTGTTTCTTTAATCAGTGATAAATTAATGCTTATTTTTTTCTTTGTATTGCTTTTATTTTTCTTTCAAATATTATTTCATTTTGAAGTTGCGATTAAACACAACCAACACCTCAGTAATGAATAAACAAATACATGAATTAATAAACATAACGACCGATTATCTCACTTGTCTCTACACATCACATCCACGCAATAACTATGCAGCAATTTGAGTAATTATTTTATCTCACCTATGGTCACGTATTTTGGGTAATGACTGAAAGAGTTCGATCGTGAATACAAGCTGCCAGTACAGTTTTCTTCTGCCAGGTCTGTGGAGTAAAGTTACTCGATAGGATGGGCAGCTTCTCTAGTTCGAGCCGCTACTTCTCCGCACTGAGAGGCCACATCTCCGATACGACGGGCATGGGGTAAGAATGTTACAAGATAGACAGGCAAAAAGGATTCTTCAAGGCAATAAAACCGGCAGAAGATATAAGCGTAGACCAAGAAAGAAATATTTGGATAAAATCCGAAGTTTCAGTTGGTCGTTCATGGAATTCTAGCAAAATGTTCTGGTAACAATTGTTTCTGGTAGGACCAATGGTGGTGGTGTCTGAGACTCTACCCTTAGAGTCTTCGGTGGAACAGTGAGCGGAGAAAAGGAATAGAAAAATGCTTGTTCATTTAGGCAGCCATTCAATTAGTTTACATATAGCACCCGTCTGTTCATACTGCGTTACCAATTACTCCGCTAGTGTTTTAATTTCACTTAACGCAACCATTTAATATGCCAAAATGAAAAGATACTACCGTGGCGAACACAATTGCAAATATAAAGAAATGGCCTTCTCCAGCCTTGACGCTCGTGAGAGTAGTGGACTAAGAAAACGGAGAGATGGATATATGATGGACGGACGGACGGATTGCCGGAGAGATGGATGGTTTGATGTATGATCGGATGGATTGATGGATTGATGGATGGATGGATGGATGGATGGCTTCAATGACCATTTCTGAGAAAGTTGAAATCGTTATCCGAAGGGAATTGACACTGAGCCGGTGGGTAAAGTTTGTAAAGCGAGCCGGTCTTTGATTAATGTCTCTTACTAAGAGTACATGTCTTTCTGGAATAATGAACTCTTCCTCACAATCCTCCAGGAACAATGATGTGTGTGTGAGTGCGTGCGTCTGTATGCGTGTGTGCGTGTGCGTGTGTGCGTGAGTGTTTGTGTGTATGTGCGTTTAATAAATGTCAGCCAAGACTATTAAATCGCATTCTACCTGAAGATGTTTACGACCTATCCTACTCTTTTAAACCTTTAATTGTACGACATTGATGAATCAATAAATACCGTATCGATGCCTTTCACAAGAACTAATAGTGAATCGCTTACAAGTTGTAATGTAATTTTAATTCGATACAAAACGAACCTACTACTGAACCACAGAACCGTGTAAATTTATTTTGAATTAATCGATTGAATTATGCAGATACTACCGAATTCTTGTTCAATACGGAGATTCTCATTGAAAGCTATAGAGGCGTACTTAAATATTTAAATATCCTTCTCCATAAAAGGTAATCAAATCGTCCATCTGTTATTTACATGTATAATTTATATCATTCTAACGAGCAATTCCTTAAATTACCAAATGATTTGCTGGAAATATCAGCGAAATTTATCTCGAACCACACCCACATATTATCTGGTTCTGATTGCTGAGGGCCGCACACTAAGAGATAAGCATAGAAAAACTGAGATGGTCCAAGACTGAAAGCTTTTGAGAAAGCGTTTGCTCAATGAGGCTTCACAAACAGCAGTCATTACAGCGTGTTTATTCACATCTAAACAGAACTCGTTCGTTTAAAAAAAAGATTTCAGAAGCATGTCTTTGACAGCAATCAGACGCATGGTTCATTAGTGTACAGACAGAAGCATTCGATATACATAGCTAGGTGTTGCTTGTGGCTCTTTCATAATCGAAAATGGCAAATATACCAAATTGTGTTGCAAGCTGTTGGTTACACCTGTGAGGATGATTTGTTAACTTTTTACTTTCTTTCTTTGGCAGGAAAATCCGATTACATTTCATTATTTCATACAAAATCATCAGTAAAACTCAGCGAATTCTCCAGTATCCTCACCACATTCACATAAATTCAAAATCATAGATCTGGTAGCGTAAATGATAATATAAAACAGAATTTAGGAAATATCATTCTAACAATGATTTATGGCTTGTAGGGATCATTTATCGTATATTGTATCTCATCCTTGAGATACAAAACAGAGTCTGTAAAAAAGTATCACATTTGTTCCCTATCATATAAATGTTAAACCTATTTTATGTCAGTATTCATAGCTGTACAAATCCATAGGAACAGAATTTTTTATAGTAGGAAACAGTATATTTTTTCTCAAACATAATGATGCACATTTTTAGGTTCTAGAGATGGCATATGAATCATATATCATTAAATAGGAATCCCTATCTTTCTGATTGGCAATATCTAAATATGTATTAAGGAGTCAAATGTTCTATACAATGCTATATAAAAGGGACAAGACGACCAAGAAAACGAGCAGTTAATATAATTACATTTATAAAATATTAATGGTTATTCGTGTTGGCTTATGCCTGTATAGACAACAGGAAATATGCATATATATATATATATACATATATGAAGGAGTGCTGAACAGTTCCTGACTTGAAGGGTATCGGGAAAGGCCATGCTGGAGGCCCGAACTTCCGGATACTTTTACAGGGCTGAGAAAAACTGAAGGCCCACTGCACTAAGTGTGTGAATCTGAGAAGGGAAAACGTTGAATAAAATCATTATTAACTGACCCTTCGGCATCTACACAAAACCAGGAGGACTTCAGCAGACCCACTTGTATATATATATATATATATATATATATATATATATATATATATATATATATATATATATATATATATATATATATATTTGCGTTGCAAGATTCCTGATGTAAAAATCGTGTGTCGAAGCAGATGGTGTTACGGTTGGGATGATCATTATTTTTCACCCACTTTCCACCTCCTTTTGTGTTTAGTCTATTCTGTCTTTCAAAATAGCAACGTCGTTGAAAAGGACACAGGTGTGTGACGAAATATTTCCAGACAATGAACTTAAGATAAAATTAGAACATTAACTATAGAACAAATATATATATATATATATATATATATATATATATATATATATATATGTATATACATATGTGTGTGTGTGTGTGTGTGTGTGTGTGTGTGTGTGTGTGTGTGTGTGTGTGTGTGTGTGTGTGAGTATGTATGTATGTATGTATGTATTAAGTAAACGGAAGGAGTCAGAACTTTGGATAACTGCTTATTAGCGCTTTCGTTCATTCAAAAAGACCTAGAAATAGAACGAACGAAACTACTAACAAGCAATTGTCCAAAATTCTTAACATACAATTTCTGTATGTCACTTCAAACACTATACTCACATACAAACACAGACACACAGACACACATGTATATATATGTTCATATATATGTTCATATATATATATATATATATATATATATATATATATATGTTCATATATATGTTCATATATATATATATATATATATATATATATATATATATGTTCATATATATGTTCATATATATATATATAATTTATATAGTAAAGGATAAAATCATTAATGATTTTATCAGGTGGTCAGCACGAAATTAAAATGTTTCTAGGGAAATTTTCTAAATACTATGTTAGCACTTATATACGTAATTATAACAAATGATCGGGCACCGATGCCAAATGACGCTAAAAACTACATTAAAAACTCCAAAAACAGGTTGGAGGCGAGCAAGAGAAAGATAATAAATCAAGCTTTTGGTTTATCGTGTACAAGAACTCATTTCAAGCTAAAAGTAAAAAAATATACCGACAGCCATCATCAGCAGCGATATTCCTTAGTGTAAATGTATTTGAAGATCACCACCAGCGATGTCGCACAGCAATATATGCACAGGCTTGCAAAAATATACAGTAAAGTCTTTTAACTCAACCTGTTTTTTTTTTTTTGAGGTTTTAAGGTGGTTTTTAACGTCATTTTGCGTCTATTTTCATCTCGTGGAGATCCTTGTGTCGGTTGCCTTATTATAATTATACTCTTACTCTCTTTTACTCTTTTACTTGTTTCAGTCATTTGACTGCGGCCATGCTGGAGCACCGCCTTTAGCCGAGCAAATCGACCCCAGGACTTATTCTTTGTAAGCCTAGTACTTATTCTATCGGTCCCTTTTGCCGAACCGCTAAGTTACGGGGACGTAAACACACCAGCATCGATTGTTAAGCGATGTTGGGGGAACAAACACAGACACACAAACACACACACACGTATATATACATATATATATATATATATATATATATATATATATATATATATATATATATATATATATATATATATATATATATATATGTATATATATATATATATATATATATATATATATATATATATATATATATATATATATATATATATATATATATATATATATATACGACGGTCTTCTTTCAGTTTCCGGCTACCAAATCCACTCAGCTGCCGGATGAGTGTCGAGTCGAACACTAAACCGCCTGCGGGGCTCCACTCCGGATTTCTTTGACGGTTGTCTACTTTCCGTAACCCTGGATAGTGGCCCATACCTGATACTGTCAGCCGGTCTCAACTGGCTCCGGCTAACAGTATATATATATATATATATATATATATATATATATATATATATATATATATATATATATATATATATATATATACATATACATATATTTTCGTATGCAAGCTGAATTTCGACACGGTTTCCTCCTACGAAAATCAACTCAAAAAGTAGCTCTCTTAAACGTTCGATGGAAAATTCTCTGAAAATTCACATATCAGCGGCTGTTGCAGAGTGGATTCAAGGCAGAAAAAGACGTAATTTTGAAGTAACTTCTTAACGACACAGCTGTTATACCAGGACCCAATTAACTAAATAACTACTAAATCTCTTAGAAAGCTAAAAATTCAGCAATTGTTTTAATCTGTGGAGGCAGCTAATAGATTCGCAAACTGTTTGACACCGCTTTCCATAGAAAGGATATTCAGTTGTAATTAAATGACAGAACAGCGATGCTAATTATTCGAAAGAGAAATATCGCGATGATTAATAGTGGAGAGAAGAATAACATACGCGAATTTGCAGCTGCAACACTTGGAAAAGTATTAACTAAACAAACAATGAGATTAGAAATAACAATTTCTTAAGCGGTGTGTAGATTCGCACAGAAGGATGCGGATTCCACAAATTTTGTTTCGGAACACATTTGTGTTCCTTGATTAGATTTTATCGCACAGGTTTGCAAGTCGCGTACCTATTCACAATGCAATCTAAGTACAATTTTCTTAGCCCACCTCTCAAACACGTGCATATATATATACCCAGAAACTCGAGTCCGTACGTATCGCAGATCAAGATGGGAAAGATAACTTCCCTTTGCAAATATAGATAGGACACAGATGTGTGTCGATAACCAGCTGGAGGAGATGTTGTTCTGGGGCTAAAAGCAACAATAACATCCACCCTTAGGGGTCAGCCACATTTAAGTGGCAAATATACTTCACTTTGTCGTGCAGTTACTGTTAATACCTCGTTCAGAGATTTAACACACACACACATATATATATATATAAAATGAGAGTGATACATAGACATATATACATATATCGACACACGTGTGTGCACACATGTATACATACATGCATATATACAATTACATACATACATATTTTGTTGTGTCTGGGGAGAGTCATTCTCTTTTAGTGCCTTATTATTTAACACACACGCCGGTTAAGTTTCCACTCAATAGAAAAAATAAATCAATTAGTAAATGAGCAGAAACTTAACTGGCGTGTGTGTTAAATAATTTGGCACTAAAAGATAATGACTCTCCGCAGACACAACAATATATGCTTCAAAACACGAACTCACATAAAGAATCTTGTAAACCAAATCCATACATACATACATGCATATATATATATATCCGCCTTCTTTTCCCGTCTTATAAGACTAAATACCCAGTTTTTTTCTCTGCTGTCCTTCCTACTTCACTGTGTTTGAAATTTTCTTTCCTATGTGTATATATTTGGTAAGTAGCTTGCTTACGAACCACACGGTTCCAGGTTCAGTCCCACTGCGTGGCACCTTCGGCAAGTGTTTTCTACTATAGCCTCGGGCCGACCAAAGGCTTGTGAGTGGATTTGGTAGACGGAAACTGAAAGAAGCTCGTCGTATATATGTATCTATGTATGTATGTGTCTGTATATGATTGTGTGTCTGTGTTTGACACCCCCAACATCGCTTGACAACCGATGGTGGTGTGTTTACATCCCCGTAACGTAGCGGTTCGGCAAAAGGGTCTGATAGAATAAGTACTAGGCTTACAAAGAATAAGTCCTGGGGTCGATTTGCTCGACTAAAGGCGTTGCTCCATCATGACCGTATGCATGTATGTATGTATGTATGTGTGTATGTATGTATGTATGTATGTATGTATGTGTGTATATGGAAATTGGCTACACAGCGGAACTTCACATAAACCTGAAGAGCAGCGAAAAAGAGATCACCTATACTGAACTATTGAGAAATCTGAATCTGCTGTTACCCTATCCAGATTACAAGTTCAGGTTTACATCTGTAATTATTGGGACCCTGGCATATGCACCACACTGCCTAAATACCAATCTTAAGGAATTTGTCTTCTCAAAAACAGAAAGGTGAAAGCTAATTCGAAAACTACAGATCCAATCCACCACTGGAACTGTAAAAATCTGTAAAACTTTTCAGAAGTTCATCATTTAAATGTATATGAGCTTGTCTAGATATGCAACTATATGTATGAGGATATATACATAAAACATACAAATCTGCACATACATCATCCATACATACACACATAGATACACACATAATACATACATACATACATACATACATACATACATACATACATACATACATACATACATATATCGTTGAGTGTACGCTGAATGTGATTTCTGCAAGAGCGTCAGACCACTATAATAACCAGCTTTAGGACTTCTGTATCAGATTAAGTGCACACAACGTACGTTATGATATATAGGATTATGTGCATGTTTACTAAAGGATTGTATGAAAACCTGTTTTATTTATAACTCCAATAATACATATTGATCTCATGTATCCACCATAATGTTGAGCGGTTAATCCCTATACATTTTTCTCTATCGTTTTTTTTTTCATTCTCTCTCCGTGTTTTTCCTTTGTATGTATGGCCGTTGCCAGTACCGCCTGACTGGCTCCTGTAGGATTTTCGAGCGAGATCGTTGCCAGTGCCCCTGGACTGGCTTGTGCGGGTGGCACATAAAAGACACCATTTCGAGCGTGGCCGTTTTCGTGCGGGTGACACGTAAAAGCACCCACTACACTCTCTGAGTGGTTGGCGTTAGGAAGGGCATCCAGCTGTAGAAACTCTGCCAAATCAGACTGGAGCCTGGTGTTGCCATCCGGTTTCACCAGTCCTCAGTCAAATCGTCCAACCCATGCTAGCATGGAAAGCGGACGTTAAACGATGATGATGATGATATATATATATATATATTTGCGTATGTATGTGTGCATGTGTGTGTGTGCGTTTGTGCGTGCGTGTGTGTGCGCTTGTATTCGTTGCCTCAATTTCTTTCTAATTTTAGATTCAAATTGGGTACACAGAGTTTTCACACAAGGTGCAACGGAAAATGTTGTTAGAACTTATACACATGCCTTCACGCATACACACGCATAAAAACACACATACTCACATACACAGAGAGACACGTAGACACACACACACACACACACACACGCACGCACGCACACACGCACGCACACACACACACACACACACACACACACACACACACATATATATATATATATTTCGCTTTGTTTCGCCTTGATTTATTCAATGCAAGAATTAGTGTCTTATTGAGTATAATAGGGTTAATTGAGGCGTAATAGTTCGCGATATCTATCTGAAGGAATTTAGTATGTTTTTTATTAGAAATATTATTGAACCATTTAAATACTTCTAATTAACTAGACCACAGTTCCAGTCTAATAGTTTTCTTAGAGATAGGTATATATTTATCGATTATGTGCTTACTAAATTTACCTAGTTCTGATTTGGAGGGCAATGTTAAGAAAGCAAATAAAGATCAAAGAGAAACTACTGAATTAAATAATTCCATAGATACTACAAGTAACAGACAGACGCACATAGTGACTAGAAAGAGCAGCAATTATTTTGAAAACAATAATAATAATAAAAATAATCAGCAAAAATATAAAACAAGCGCAAGTGTTATAAAATGTAATGATGAAAACGTAGCTAGTTTAATACATAGAAAATGTAATCGCACTGGAAGACCATGAGCCACAGGAAAACATCATTTTCAGTTGACTATGGCACAGTTTGTGTCCGTACAGCATTTTCAAGGGAGGTCATCGCTCCCATTCCTAGCCTTACGTGATATTCACAGACTTAGGTTTCTAGATGTTATCCGCTCTCAGTGTCAGACAACCACAAGCTAGTGACGAAAGCTCTCTTCACTTACAAAAATACTATATATATTTTTTAAGCGACACACTGTCACTGAACTCGTATACAGAAAAAACCTCCCTTGAAAATGCTATACGGATACAAACTTTGTGTCGATAGCTAGCTGGAAAAGATATTTTCCTAGGGATAAAACAACAGTCACATCACCCTTTATAGGAGTGCCACTTTCTGTTGACATATAAACATTGCTTTCTAATACTGGTACTATATATCTGTCGCTCAGAGATTTAAAACAAGTTGTTTTTCTCTATTCGAGATCAGTGTTTGCAAGTGGAGAGAGCTTTCGTCACTAGCTTGTGGTTGTCTCCCACTGAGAAAGGATAACATCCAGAAACCTACGTCTGTGAGTATCACGTAACGCTAGAGATGGGTTAGATATATATATATATATATATATATATATATATATATATATATATATATATATATATATATATATATATATATATACATATATATACATATATATATATATATATATATATATATACATATATGTATGTATGTATGTATATACATATATGTATATATATATATATACACATATCGAACAAATCGAACCCAGGACTTTATTCTTTGCAAGCCCAGTATTTATTCTATCGGTCTCTTTTGCTAAATCGCTAAGTTATGTGAACGTCGGTTGTCAAGTGAATGCGGGGAGGACAAATACAGACACACAAACTCACACACACATATATACACACACACATATATACACGCACATATACAGACACACACACACACACACACACACACACACACACACACACACACACACACACACACACAGATATATATATATATATATATATATATATATATATGACAGGCTTCTTTCGGTTTCCATCTACCAAATCCACTCACAAGGATTTGTTTGACTCGATGTTACAGTAGAAGTTACTTGTCCAAGATGCTATATAGTGGGACTGAAGTCGGAACCATGTGGTTGGGAAGCAAGCTTCTTACCACACAGCCACGCCTATTTTTGTTTTACTAAACTAAAGTAGAAAAGAATTTTTTACAGATTGTCCACCAACTTGACTTCACGATATATTGGTTGACTCAGGGCTTTAGAGAAATCACTTCTCTATGGTGTCACGACGCAGAGACACTGAATCCGAAACCCACACTTGCAAAGTAAGATGTCTAACCACACAGTCACCCCTTTATTTTGTCGAGGAAATATTCGGCATCAAACTTAGAACGAAATAAATCAGTCTGAAAAATCTTTAGTTTATCATGAATTTATTGTATGGAAAATATTCCATTATGCACGACGTCAGATAAAGTTGATATCATCTAAAGAAATGAAATTAACATATAAACTAAGAAATTGCATATAAGGGGCCGAAAATCAAATATCGATATAGCTCAAGCTTCGTATAAATGAGGAAAACTATTTGTCTTCTATCAGCCATAACGAAAATAGTTGGTTGTAAACTAATATTTCAATGTAGATAATACAATAATAACATGGCTGAAATATAAATATAACTGTCACCGTTGCACCACAATTCCCATATTTCTCTATCCTACGTATTCAACGAGCAATAAAATACTGTCTCTGTTTTGCATTGTTCTGTTGGTTATTTCTTTTTCCTCTTTTGTAATTTTACCTTTCCTTGTTTTTGCTTGATTTGTTGCTGACATCTCAGAAATTACTGAAGCTAGAAAGTCTAATTTTTTTTTTATCAATAATCACTAAGCAATATAACAATTTTTACAGTCGTCTTTTGTTTTGTTTTGTTATTTTTTTGTTTGTTTTTATTTTACTTATTTTTATTTTCAGTGTTTGCTTTGCTCGGCAAGTTAACAAATATGCAATATGAAAAATACAAATTATTCGATAAGCATTATCAGTTAAAAAGAAATCCTAAAAGTAATGGAAAAAACATTCACACATATAGTTTATAGCAACACCATTTCTTATAGCTTTATAGAAACACAATTTCTTATATTTTTTCTATCAACTTGTTTCACAATCAGATATTTATGGCTATAATAATTCTTAGCACTATCATATACCTTCAAATGTTGTCGAAATATGTACAAAAATAACTTTTTTATTTTTATGTTAATTTTCGCTGAAATATTTATTTCATACATAATAAAATAGGAAAGAAATGTGCGCCAACTGTCGTCCAACCTCTCCCCCATGTTAATATCCTAGTGTTTTTTTTATTACTATTGTTATTATAAAGGCACAGAACTGGTAGAATAATCAGTTAGGCATAAATCCTTAGTGTTTTCTTCCAGCTCTTTACGTGCTAGGTTCGAATTCTGCTGATGTCGACTTGCCTTTCATCCATTCGATGCCAGTAAAATAAGAATATGTCGAACACTGGACTCGATAAAATCGACTTACCTGCTTCTCTTAAAATTGCTGGCCTTGTAACAAAGCTCAAACCATCATATTTTTTATTCTTTCTGATTTTTGAACTATCCTGAGATTTGTGTTTTAGAAAGAGTTCGTTACCTTATGGAGATTCTGCATATAATGTCCAGGATTAACCAATATAATCAAGTGCTGTGTTAGAATGCCCACAGATTAAGTACAGATCCTTGTATCTGGGAACATGTTCCTGTTTGTCTTAATCTGTAATCTCTCCATGAAAATTGTAATGTACCACTCCAGTCGTACCAGCTACAAATTGAATGATTGTCACACTTCCAACTGAGGATGTGCTACTTTTTAGACGTTGATAATCAGTCATTGTGAGAGTTGGAAAGATACCAAGAAGTATTTATAAGTCCTTATTTAAATGTACATTTGTTTATTTGTTGGGCCCTGAGATAAGGGCGATGCTTATGTCCTTTGCGTGCCCTACAGGAGCAACGAGATCAATGCCATTAATGTTCTCCTTGAACCTTTGTAAAGTCAACACCTGCAGGAAAATTGTGAGCAGGAAGGGAGTTCCATAGAGATGATGTCTGGGAAATAAACACTAGAAGTAGAGGTTTAATGTTGGCTCCAAGGATTGGAGGATACAACAACGATGAGACAGGAATGTATGAGCGAAGGTGGAATGAACTCAGTCAGATGTTAGGCGCGGAGGCCTTCATGATAACGGCAGAAAAAACAGATGGAGAAAGCAGTTCACTTGTGAGTCGCCCTAACGAGAGTAGACAAGTTTCTTAGAACCATTAATAACTGATTTCATTATTGCATGACATCAGTATCTTTTCAGATTTTAGTCTTGGTGTAGCGTGTTTAGAGTCGTACATTTTTCTGGTACAGTTTACTATTTAGAAGAGTTTGGTGTTATGACTCAGAAATTCTGGCTCTTTTACATCTCGATTCAGTTCTACCTGGCTATAATTTATGGCACATATTGCAGATACGCTCATGATAAATCTGATGCTTTGCTATTGATATCTAGAATCTATTCAGAGATTATATATGCATGAACGAATTCAGAGAGTGTATATACATAGTCTTCATAGAAATACGATTTATGAAGCTCAACATTTTTTTCATGCAAACTTCAAGCCCTCTTCTCCCCTGACCTCTTTTGTTGCTTTGTCACCAGCTAGCACTTTTCAATATCAAAGATAATTATGCCTTGTTAAAATCTCAAGCCGAAATACAACAATCACGCATTTTTATGATATCATGAAGAACAAATTACGCAGGATCTCGGACGTGCCTTTATTATAAATAACTCTATATCAATCATCTCGAACATAAACGGCATCATCTACAATAAAGACATGATGTGGTTTTACCTTCAATAGCGCATTAAATATTCTTGTGCAGCCAGAAATTACGGTTGTTTTTGTTGGGTACTCTAAGAACCCGACGCTACTGAGGAATTCACGTTTTGGTGAAGTTCACCTTTCTCTTATAACATTAGGCCCTTTCAGTATCAAGGAGCTTGTAAAATGTCTTGTTGGATTTGTGTATAACTTTTTATGCAAATGCCAAATTATGATGCATTGAATAAACCCCTGGTTGTAAAGTATATTAATGATCAGCGTTCAAGTGTTGAATCAATAGATGAATGGGATTTCGTTTGGTCTTTTATTAGAAACTCTATTTTCACTACTGCTAAGAAATAATCCGTGCACTTGGTCTGGATTGCTTACGAACTTGCTGAATATGGATATGACTTGGTAGCTCAGTTTAACAAAAGACAAAGATCAATAATTTTGAATAGTATCATCACCAAAGTCGATCCTGTTTCCGAGTGCTTTTTCACACAAGTCTGCAACAAGATTACAGTAACTTTAAACTGAATGTATTTTCAATTGCTGTTCTGGCTACATATTCTTCTTACCAATCTTATTTTCCAAAATATTTCTATTTTCTGTTTTCTTTCGAGAGTATTTTATGAAATCTACGTTATTACTGTATATTGTCATGTAGAAATTTTGTAGGATGTTTTCAGAAAGCTATTTTCCCTAATGCAATACTTTTTTATCTATTACTTAAGGCAGATATAGTTTATGTAAAAGATACCAGCATCTGAATATACATACCATAGATAATGTTATACTTTATCAGATTTTTCTTGATTGTCTTCATGTATTATATAATACCATATCAGTTACTTTACTTGCTATTCTATGTAGAGTATCTTTACTGAATTTTAATTTACCTTTCCGGTAATCTGGTGCGTATTGGAGACAATCATTGTATATTTATTTTGCATTTTCTCTTGTTATGAATATACAAGTTTATAGAAAATCGTTTAAATCGTATCACTTTAATGTTGATTTTTTTCTGTTTGTGTTGCGGAATATACTATTATTACTATCGTTGTTATGTTTTTAAAATAATAATTACATTCTTATTTATGATTTTTGTTTTATTTCAGCCTCACAGACCAGAGCTTTCAGTATATATCGGATATGTGAAAAATATCATGTTTCGTTTTGTCTTTTCTTTTATTGAAGTGAAAGTAGTCTGCGTAACGTACCATTTTGTCACATTTTATTTTTTTTGCTCCTTGGTTTTTTTTTTTTTTGTATGTTGTAAATATATATCGGTCATAGGATTCTACGTCCGTATTTATAATAATTTTCCAAAAGATCTATAATTATAGAAATTTCTTCTGTTTTCAGTCTCCACCGTGAGATCTATGTAGCAATTAGTCAACTTGTTTGTTACCATCAAAACTTTATGTAGTTTACAAGTTTATATAATAACAGATGATAGATTATATTCCAATATCAATTATATCTAAGTTCAATCTGATTTAACATGTGTCAAAGGTTATAAAGCCACACGAAATATGAATGGAGAAAAGAAGCGTCCTTGTAATATTGCTATCCATCACTATTGTTCGTAACCGTAGAATTATTTTCCATTTATCTAGGACGTAGTTATCTGCATTTTATTAGAGTTCCGCTTATTATTAATATTTTCTGTAAGGAGAGATTGTCTATCCATCTTAATTCTTGAACCTTTTCTACTTGGTTATTGCTGTTATCAGATTAATAATGCCCAGACTTTAGAATTTCCCTTACTTAAATGTTTAATGAATTATATATTTTAATTGAAGCTTTCGATACTGCAAACCAAAACTTTTCTTCTAATAGTTGTTAAATAGGAAATGTGGTGAACGGGAATAATTGTTAGCACGCCGTGCAAAATGCTTAGTGGTATTTCGTCTGGTTTTATGTACTGATTTCGAAATCCGCCAAGGTTGATTTTGGAGTCGATAATATAGGTACCAGTTGAATACAGAAATCCATCTAATCGACTTACTCCCTCCCACCAAATTGCTGGTCTTCTGCCAAATCTTTAAATTAATAATTGTTAAATTGAGATGACTGATAAGTATATTCGAAGGGTTGATGAAAAGTTCCTGGCTTTGGACCAAGAGAAATACAGGAAGGACAATTAATTATGGTTTTATTCAACATATTTACCTCTCATATTCGCACTCTTATTTCAGCGGTCGTTCAGTTTTTCTAAGCCCTGTAAAAGAACTCGGAAGTTTTGGCCTTTCGTCATACCCTTAAAGCCAGGAACTTTTCAGAACCGCTCGTATACATATGTGTGTGTGTGTGTGCGCGTGTGTCTATACGTGTGTATGTAAGTATGTGTATTTGTGAGTAAGAGGGAGAGGGATAATGTATATGCGCATGCTTAAAGGACAGAGGTCAGTACACGAAGCGTTAGGTGAGGTTGCTCCCACGTCGCTGATTAATTTTTTGCTCAGGGGAGGGTTGAGCCCTGGCGTGTAAATTACTGAGGACATGATGGACCGTGTTGAGGGGAGACTGACAGCAAGTGCAAAGGGACACCAGCTGAATGTGTTAGATTAGTTCCTCTCACAAGGTAATTTTATATCAGAACTAAATTTTACCTGAGATGAAATTTACAATTTTGGACATGGCTGCAATTGGTGCTGAGACCAATTGGAAACCTATGTGATTCTACAACATATCTCTATGTCTAGAGAAACCATAGAAAGTTAGTAACGGTGAAATCACCTAGATTACCATTATGGTTTCTTTACTTCACCTAACCAAGAAATCTCAATTATTGGGCCCATATTTTACAAAACCATTTCCTATTTACCGCAGCCCGGTTTATCATTTCTTCGGTAGACACTTTGTCCATGCCATCCTCAGTTTTCTCTTTAAGAAGTACATTTCACAGCTTTCCAAGCACTTTCCCATTCCTGATGTTATGGATCATACATCACTTCCATACATTACCACAGGGAAGACATAGCAGTTCAGTATACGGTTCCTCAAGATGCAATATAAGTTTGCGATGAATATCGCGGGTTTTGCGGCTTTCTATATTATATCCACGCTAAGTAAGCTATACAGAACGCTATTTTGAACTAATACAGCTTCTGTCACTAGTAACATATATACATATAATACATGTGTGTGTGTGTGTTTGTCTGTGTGTGTGTATGTGTGTGTGTGTATGGTAAAGAGTTCTCTTCTGAGAAGAGGTCCCTACTTATTACTATTTATTATTATCGAGTACCCTTACTAGAAATACAAGTGTTCTTCAAAATACTCCATCTCCATTGTCTATGATCTACAATATAATCAATATAATTGTTAGATACATTTTTTTCCAAAGTCTATCCATATATTTTATCATAATTGTTCTATTCAGGTGCGTGTTACCAATGTCGTTTGTTAGTGGCTTTAGGCACAATATATCTATTAATAGTTTCCAAATATTCTATGATATGTTTTTTTTTATGTTTTGTCTGGTAACCTCATCTTCAAACCAAAATAATTGTCTCTCTGCTGCCATTCTTCAACTTTGTCTTTTATTTTTTTGTTCTTTTGTTTTCTCTGTCTATTCTTCTGCGTATTTCCAGACTTTGGTTATTTATTCCTAACTTTGACCTTCTTTATTTGTGCTTTTAGTTACTCTCGATTTCTTTCTTTTTTTTTTGTTTTTGTTTTATATTTTTTCGCTTAATACTTTCTTTCATGGATTTATCGATCCAATTTTCTTATTTTCCGTCTTTTTACGTTCTATTTTTTTTTAACTTATTCACTCAATATCTCTTTCCTCCTTATTTTTATTCTTTCCTCTCTGTTTGTCTCCCGATTCTTTTATTTTAAATTATTATTATTATTATTATTATTGTTGTTGTTGTTGTTGTTGTTGTTGCTGTTGCTATTGTTGTTGTTGCTGTTGTTGATGTTGTTATTATTATTCCTATTTTTCTTTTTACTTTCTTTTATCACTACTTGATTTCTTCCATTATCGTTCTTTCGTATACCCTTTGTATAGTCCTATCTATATAACTGTAACCACAATTTCCCAACTTTCAATACATCTAACAACCAAAATACAAGGAACAACTCTTCTTCATCTCTTTACATCCTGCGCTAATGAAATATTCACACTGATCTCTCAGAAACTACTGAAGCTAAGAATTCCATTTCCATCAATGTTTATTGAACTAAATAAGTTTTCGATTTGACTACGGAAATTTTTGTGTTTGCTTTTCCTAACTTGCTAGGCTAGTTAGGGTATATACAAAAAAAATTGAGTTCCATAACGAAACAAAAATAATTAAGAATACTACTTCTTTCATTTATTATGAACGGAAATAAGTATTAGCGGAAAATATATCCATGTACTGAACAATATACAGTATAGTAAATATAACAGAAAGTAAATCAACATTTTTTATCAAGGACGGGCGTACAGGTAGGCATGTAGTTTCGATTGAATCAGAAAACGTATTGCTCTGTTCCGTCTCAAATTTTGGCTTATTAATTATCATATAAAATATAGTGAAACCATAACAATGAATTTTAAATTCACAGCTTATACTGAGAACATATTTCACTTTATCTTAGTCTAAGATTTGAGATAATTTGAGACTAAAAATTTCTTTTCTTAATACTCACTACGAGACGATAAATTAAGTACCAGTTGCGTACTGAGTCAATCTAATCGTATGTGCCCCCCCCCCAAAAAAAAATTGGGGCCTTGTGCTTAGAGTAGAGAAGAATACTTCACTATGAAATAGAGCTTTATACGGAAAACAGCTCTATGTTTCATTTCTTAGGGGAAGAGAATAGTATTTTTATTTTTTATTTCATTTTATTTTTCACTTAATTCTATTTATTCACTTTGTCTTGACTTTTGCCATTGTGTTTTCTCTTAGACTTTTTAAACATTAAGTGATAATATTTACGTTGCTGCCGGTCTAGTACAAATTTTGCCTCTGGTTTTTCTCTTTTGCTACTGTTTCTCTACAAGAGGTTCTTGATATTGTCAAGAGGTTCTTGATATGCCACATGCATCGACTAACATCATCTGCTAACCGTCATTTGATTGCACATATTCATGTAACTAAGGGAGAAAATGTAACGACACTTTGGGACTTTCAAGTACATACAGACCACCGCGTTAATAATAATGAGGAGAAGAAGAAGAAGAAGAAGAAGAAGAAGAAGAAGAAGAAGAAGAAGAAGAAGAAGAAGAAGAAGAAGAAGAACAACAACAACAACAACAACAACAACGGGAAGAAAAAAATGTAATTCGAAGTCAAAGCCTTTATATAATCCTACATAGCTAATTCGTGACGGCTTTCAACAGCACAAAAATTAGATAACGAGGATTATAAGCATTGTTTATGAAGTGCAGGGCTCAAAACCGACATCAAGGGATATTTGATTGCGTTATCAAAGCTTTTCTATATACAAAGTTGCGGGCAAAAGGTAACTATTAACCATATCGTTATTGCGAAGAAGCAGTTAATTCTAGCAGCCCATTCTTCAGTACATACGGTAAACTTTCATACACTGAAAATTATGATAGAATTATGAAATGCCAAAAGTAAATGCTATACGCACACACTAAAAAAAGGCATCAGTGAGCGAACACTCACTCACGCTGTAGAATATACCAACTCATACAAAAAGAAATTAATGAAAACCAATCGGATATTGCTGTCAAGCAATCCGGAAGGTAAGTGTTTCCGGATCGATATATCATTCCCAAGAGGTAAATAATCTGACTGTAAATCAAATGGAAATGTTATCAGACTGTAATGATCTGTCTATTAGTAAGCAATAGACTGACCAGAAATGTCTTTTCATTCAGCGAAGAGTAGCAAGCAAGGATATTCTCGTTTCTCGCTGGCAAATCTAATCAAAAATAGAACAGACTGTACTCTGTTCTGAGGTGAGTGTAAGCTCATTGTCATTTACATAAACTATTAATTTTTATCGCTGTATTGTCTCACGAAAGTTTTGTTGATGGAGTATTAACCTCGATGTGGAAAGGTTGGGGAAGGCCTTATTTTGAATTTCTTCACCTTTAAATCTCTTTTCCTTTTATTTCTCATTTATTTCGCAATTGGAACTGCAAACATAATGAGGAATTGTCTTGAAGAGTTTTATCAAATAACGTGAGCAGAGTACTTCGGTTTTCTACCTATTACATCGGTCTTTTTGACCAAAAGTCTAAGATACGGGAATATAAACAAACCTGCCCCAGTTGTCAAGCACTTGGTGGAGACAAAAAAATACACACATATACGTATATATGTATATATATATATATATATATATATGGGAGAATATACAAAAAATAACAACAGACGAGGACAGGTGGTGTAAATAACAAAAGTATATATTAGTATGACGCTCGGGAATCAAGCGTCTTAACACACAGCAACGCCTGCGCAATGGTATATATATATATATATATATATATATACATATATATGTATATATATATATATATATATATATATATATATATATATATATATATATATATATATATATATATATATATATATATATATATATATATATACATATATATGTATATATATATATATATATATATATATACCATTGCGCAGGCGTTGCTGTGTGTTAAGACGCTTGATTCCCAACCACATGATTCCTGTTTGAGTCCCACAGCGTGACAGCTTGGTCAGGTGTCTTTCTCGGGCCAACTAAAGCCTTGTGAGTGGATTTGGTAGAAGGATTTGGGAGACAAACACAGACACAAACTCATCGTTGTATGTATATTCTTTCAGTTTCCGTCTATCTAATCCACTCACAAGGCCCTGGTCGTCGTGTGGTTATAGAAGAAGACGCCTGCCCAAGGTGTCACGCAGTGGGTCTGAACCCAGATCCATGTTTGTGGTTGGGAATCAGAAGCCAGCTTCTTACCACACAGCCATACTTGCGCCTATACATATATACATACATACGTGTATGTATATATATATATATATATATATATATATATATACATACATACGTCATACCGGCCATGACGAAGGGAAATAGCCCTGAAACTCGAGTCGCCTTTATATATATATATTTATATTTATATATTTATATATTTGATCCTTTATATTGAACACTCAATATTTCATCTATATTCAATACTTTCTTTCATGGTGCCATCCATTTTTATGTTATTTTATTTTATATTGTATATTGTATATCATATTATATATTGTATATTCCATATTCTATACCCCACATTAGTTCTGCAGGAATATAAATAAAACATAAAAAACAGACAGTGTTGGAACTCTTTTAAGCAAAATAATATATTCCTCTATACACAATCATACAAAAAAAACCACCTTTTTTGTATTTATTTTTACTCGCATATATATATATATATATATATATATATATATATATATATATATATATATATATATATATATATATATATATATATATATATATATATATATATATATATATATATATATATATATATATATATATATATATATATGTATATATGCGTATGTATGTATATATATATATATATATATATATATGTTTTATTTCGGGATGTTTTTTTTAATTCTTCTTGCAAAATAATCACACGCAAGTTCATAAACGTATATGAATGCACACAGATATATATGTATATATGTGTGTATGCATGCATGTACGTATGTATGTATATATATATATATATATATATATATATATATATATATATATATATATATATATATATATATATATATATATATATATATATATGCATGTGTGTATCTATCGACTATATATGTATACAGGGAGGGAGGAAGTGTTAGTGAAACAAATTAGTTGGCTCAAATGATTGAAGCATTTTTATAATGATTGATGAGAATTGGTAACTTGTACTCAACGAAGCTTCCAAATACAGTACAATTGTGCTTATAGCTAAAGATATATACTTCCACAGACATTTGATATATAGATACAGGCATAATTTCATAATTTTTTGTGTGTATGTATGCATATATGTATATATATATATATATATATATATATATATATATATATATATATATATATATATATATATATATATATATATATATATATATATGTGTGTGTGTGTGTGTGTGTGTGTGTATCATATATATATATATATATATATATATATATATATATATATATATATACCGCTGAAGGATTGAGGCAAGCCTATCATTTACCTATATATATATATATATATATATATATATATGAATGTACAAGAAGAAAATGGTAACGACAGACATTTAGATAGAAACATAGATAGATAGATAGATAGATAGATAGATAGATAGATAGATAGATAGATGTGCTTATATGAGCGTATATATCAAGAATTACAAATGAATTCTATATTTATATGGAAAATGGATTATTTTATGCGACGTTTGTTTCCAAAATGACCATTATATTTTGATTGTGCCTCATTAAGTTCGAACTAAAATTAATAAATACATCATAGATTTATTTGGAGCAAGACAGGTACAACAGAACCGAAATATCTATATATGTAAAACAAAAGGAGGAATAAGAGATGAAGTAAGAGAAGCAGAGTAGAACAGGCTGAGCGGACAAGAAAGATATGTGAAGAAAGGGGGAGAAAAATAAACGAAGTAGGGAGGAAAAAAACAGACAAAGGGTAAAACCAAACGAATAGAATGATCAAAGGAACTGTTAGTCGAAAAAAATTGGCAGTAGATTTAAATTACGCAGAAAAATATATGCATTTACGGAAAGGCGAGGGAAGTGATGAAGGATATTTCATGTTCATACGCAAATAAAATATTTTGGAAAAGGTAATTGAGTTTATCTCATATTTTCCCATGTATTTTTTAATGATGTGTATGTTTAATTTGGATAATACTCTCGTATACTTCACTTCTTTCCCACAGTTCTACTCATTAATTCTTATTACTGAAACAGTTATTTAATTAATATTTATTTGTACGTATTATTATTATTTTTTACTGAGAATTAATGTTATTATTGAGTGAGAGACAAGCGTATGCTATTAAAGTGACCCTGGGGTACAAATATACGAATCTCAGTATACCTATCATGACTACCCATCTGATAAGGGTACAACACGCCCATGCATCACGACTACAAATGCGCAACATGGTGATCTGATATTAAAATAAACAGTGCATAACCTTGCAGGTGGGTCCCTGTTAGAACTAATTTTCTTCCGGTCGCGAAGCCCATCCCGTACAAAAGGTCCCTGAATAAGTGTTGTTTGAGGATGTTGAACGAAACACCTATGCTTGCAGAGGTGAATTATTCAAATGCTATTGAAATATGAATGCAAATAAAATAACACAGGTTTCGCGTAAATTGGACCACGGATTCCAGTGATAGGTGATGTTTTCGGATACCTTAACTATTGGTGACCCAACGGGTCACGTGCAGGTTAGTTTACATATATATACAGTCAGTCTGCTATACATACAAATATATATATATATATGTGTGTATATATATATATATATATATATATATATATATATATATATATATATATATATATATATATATATAGTATATATATATATATATATATATATAATAATAATAATATTAGGTACAAAATCCAAAATTACAGGTAAAAACTCAAATAAAATCAATTTATAAAAAATCAAAATTAAATTAAGCTTTATAGATAAAATATATATAAAATATATGGTTATTTTCCCTAAAACTATATATATATATCGGCAGAAAGATCATGCCTGGCCGGACAGCGGTCACATGGAAGGAAGAGAGAGGCGTAGGGGGTAGCGGGATTGAAAGATTTGAAAAAAAAATCAGAGACAAATGGAAAAGTACAGGGGAGAAAAACGAGGAGAAATAGTGGTAGTTAAAGAAAGAGAGACAAAGTCGACCTCAAGGGAATTTGATCTCAGAACGGAGCGACGGGTGAAATACCTCTGAGCGTGTTTACGATTCTGCCAGATCAAAGCTTTAATAATAATAATCATAATAATAATAATAACAATAACGACGACGACGACCATGACGACGATGATGATGATGACGATGACGATGACGATGATGATGATGATGATGACAATTCATCTATCATTGTTTTATGAGAACGTAGATCAGAATCAAACGACAATGTACAAATTATTCTTCGTAAATTATGACAGATTTAAACATTTGAATGGAAATACGTTATTCGCTCTTGCATTCCGGCTTGAAAGAATGCCTCCCTTCGGAAAATGGCCAAACTTTTGCCGATAATATACTTTTAGAATGATTTGCTGTTTTAAATTCATACTTGAAGCCCACGAGATATTAGTTATGTTAACCTGAAGGTGCTGAGCTAATCCAATGTAGTTTTATCGACTTATCTAATCTTAACTATTACCTGCACATTTTTTTTCGGAGGATATATACGCGCGAAGATTTGTTTATCTCAATACGCTTTCCAAGTATCTAATTTTTTTTCAAACGCCTTGAAAATGAAGTAAATCTTTTTTCGCCATTCTCCATGAAAAAAAAACGTGGTTTTCTTTTAATATTCCATATCTATTTGTTTTCTCTCTCGGGAATATAAATCACTTCCACGAATTTAATCATTGTTGCTGTTATTATTGTTGTTGTTGTTGTTATAATATTTCACAAGCATTTTCTTTCATCTTCGAAATTCATCCATTTTTTTTTCTAAGATTTCTGTCGCGTGTTGATTTTCCTTTTACCATTCCTCGTTCGCCGATCGCCGATCGCCGATCGCTTTTGTTTGTAGGTATAAATACTATTTAATTTGTAGCTCTTATTCTCCTAATAATGATGTATAATGAACACATTTAGTAAATATGTGTATCTGAAAACATACTAGCGCATATATATATATATATGTATATATACATACATATATACATATATTTACATATATATATATATATATATATATATATATATATATATATATATATATATATATATATATATAAATATGTATATATATATATATATATATATATATATATATATATATATATATATATATATATATATATATATATATATATACATATATATATATATATTTGAAATTTGGATAAGTACTGTTTTCACTTTGCTAAAGATTTTCTACTATTTGAAAATAATATGTATTCTTGTTTTTATACTATTCATTTGGTTCTTTATAGATTATTTTTAATAGATAATTTATTTAACACTAAATTATTTAGAAGTTATAGTTTCATTTCAACATAATATTAGAACTTCGATTTGAATAGTGTTGATATATTTTCGATTATTTTTGATTAATATTATTTGATTAATTATTAATCTTTATAGTTTATAATATCGTTAAAGTTTTTTAAAATCAAAACTTTGTATATATATATAAAGTTTAACCTTTTATTCTTAATAATTTTTTTTCCTAATTTTTTCATTCATAATTTTTTCCATTCATAATTTTTTCATTCATATTTTTTATTATTACGTTTGTAGAAATAAATAATCTTGTATTTTTCTATTATTCAATTGATCTTTAATTATAATTAAATAAACGTCTTTAGCTTTAAATAGTATAGCTTTAACTATTACACCGGTTAAATATGTACTAATTTTATCTTCATTATTATTTTAAAATTAAACTTCGTTCAACTTGTATTTAAAACAATGATAATTTAAAACAATGATAATTTAAAACAATGATAATTTATGTAAGATGTTTTTTGTATATAATATACATGTTATTATAATGGATGAAGGGATGATTATTGAATGGTTATTATTTTGATATTATGATATTTTTTAAATAATTTTTCTATCTTTATATAATAAGCATTTCATATTAATTCATTTGGTACTTATTGTTGGTTGAGATATATATCTAATTATTGTTCTACTTACGATCTGACGAGTAGCTATATTTTAAGTTCCAGGTAGACAGAAAAAAAATCAAGAAAAATGCAAGCGTGGTTATATGAGTGCTGATCCACGGATTTATAATATAGGAATGAGACGAACCATAACCTGGAACCCTACCAAGATATTACTCTGAATTCTTCACTAATTTTAGTAAGGTTCTTAGTTAGTCTGGTGCGCCAACAGAGAGCTTATGAAATATTTTGCCTGGATTTATAATCCCTCACTATGGTAAGTAGCTCGCTTACCAGTCACGTGGTTCTAGTTTCAGTCCCACTGCGTCTTGGGTCGATTTCCTCGACTAAAGGCGGTGCTCCAGCGTGGTTGCAGTCAAATATCTGAAACAAATAAAAGAATATATATATATTCTTTTCGAATCAACGTCCGGAATTTTGGGCGAGGAGGCCAGTTGATTAAATTGTCTCAGTACACAACTGATAGTCATTTTATCGACCCCGAAAGGAAGAAATGCAAAGTCGACCTCGATGGCGTTTGAACTCAGAACGTAAAGACAGACGTAATACCGGGGACGTAAACACACCAGCATCGATTGTCTAGCGATAGTGAGAACAAACGCAGACACACAAATACATAAAACACACACACACACATACGACGGGATTCTTTCAGTTTCCGTCTATCAAATCCACTCACAAGGCTTTGGTAGGCCCGAGGCTATAGTAGAAGACACCTTCCCAAAATGCCACGCAGTGGACCGAACCCGGAACCGTGTTGTTGTGAAGGAAACCTCTTATCACACAACCACTCGGTTTCTTTGAGTAGATAAAGCATAGATGTTTTGGATGCAAAAATTGAAAACAACATCTCATTAAAAGAGAGCCGCAAGAAAAACAAATCCTATTAATAAGTTAAACAGACCGTAAAAACAGGAAAAGACATTTCCTGAAAGATAAAAGAAAAGAACGTTTAGCGGTTTTCTGAATAATATTTGCAATATTTCACATATGTATGCTTCATATCAGTCAAGGATTGCAAGTGTCCATTGCCTCCAATTATTTGGTAAACATAACTAGGTGATGAAAAATAGCAATATGGTTATATATCCAGTTGTTTTTGTTTATGTCAAGTATCACTTGTCTGTGTTTCGTGTGGTGTTGAAGGTATTTGATTATTATTTTAGGTTTGATTTCGTGGTCGATAAAGTTGCAAAACAGCTGAAGGAAATTGATACAACCAATTCCAGTAAAACTCCAGAATCTGTGTCAAAATTTGAAGCCATTATAAGGTGGTGAGCTGTCGGAAACTGTGTAAAATGCTGAAGTTACAATCCTTTGTGTTCAGACTGATCGGAAAATCGAAGATATCACATCAGATATCATTGCGAAAAATTATGTTCAGAATACGTGTCTTCTGGTTGATGTTTTAGCCCCATCTGACAAACGCTCATCTTTGAAAATGTTTGTGAAATTTAAGAAATATGAGGACTTGGAAATGGAAATGAGCAGAATGTACCCTTATCAGACAGATAGGGGGTGATGGTCATTTTGCACTTTGTATATATCTACCCCAACCTCACTTTTACGGAGTGTGCTTCTCAATAACAACAATAATAATAATAATAATAATAATAATAATAATAATAATAATAATACCATTATATAATGCCTGAAATCTAGTGGGAAGGAGATAGTCGAGTTTAAACTGATGCTTATTTCATCGACCCCGAAAGGATGACAAGTACAGGCAACCTAGGCGGAATTTGAACGTGAAAATGCATAAAAATGCATTAACCCATTATTTCCGGTGTGTTAACAATTTTTCAACTGCTCTGTATAAATAACAGAAACAACCATGATGATGATGATGATGATGATGATGATGATGATGATGATGATGATGATGATGATGATGATGATGATGATAATGATAATGATGATGAGTGTGATGAGGATGAAGATGTGGAGAATGTCTTGTGAACGCTTGAGGAAAGCAATTAGCTGGAAGGACTCTTTCGATTACACCAATCTCAGGAATTGAAATTGCATATTGTCTTCGTTAAAGAAGCGCCTTCGTGCTTGTCACTGAATCAATGCGTTAACACCATCATGTGTTCATGTATGGGTTTTATTTCAAAATACATTATTATGGCCGTGTTTAGTTGATGAAGAAATATACATTTGTATTGAAATAAATAATATTTGCTGAAAGCGCATATCTTTCTTCAGGATGGTCGCAAGAGAAACTTGATTGAAATACAATCAGATAATAATACAATGGTCTTTGAAACACTTTCTATGGTAGCAAAATTTTGCTGCAACCTTCAAGCTCACGAATTCACTGCTTACGCCACATTTTAAATCATTTAGATTAACAGTATAAGATACCCCTTTAAACGGCATGCGAGACTATTACCTGTTTGACCCTCAAAATGCCAATTGCACCCATTTCAAATGAAGTTTACTGGACCAACGTTGCTCAAGGACGCTTAGTCTGAATACCGAACTACGAGCCTGAAGACCGTGTGTTCAATACCTTATCCTTTAGAATACGCGTCTGTATTTAATTCTAAACAAAAATACAGAATGTGTTTTGTTCGATATGAGGAGAGAAAGATGCATCATAACCAAGATCGAATTTAACGTAGAAAAGTGAGGCAGGATGGGAAAATATTTCTACATCAAAATATTTATTCAGAATTTCAGAAAAAAGTGAAAGAATAACTGAATTACTGTCGCATTTTATTGGAGAATTAAACAAAAAGTTGAGTATGTTGTTTTTGCTATATTTGGACATTGGCGAGAATAACCAAACACGAATGAGTCGCACAATTGAAGGTAAATCACTTGGAAAATATTAACCAGACAATTTGACAATTATTATCCAGACTTGTTACTGAATTATCATTCTACGATATATTATAGTCAAATATATCTAGGAATCACACATAATGATTGTCCATCAACACACATACTTCTTTACTGGGATATTGTAAGCCAGTTATCACAAATCAATGAAAAATTCAAAATATCGATGTATACTTTCACTGTAAAAACATCATTCATACTATTATAATGATGTTAATCTACATATTATATCAGTTGAATAATAACTATAGTATATAACATAAGAACGAGAGCAACAACAGCAATAATAATAATAATAATAGATTCTTCTTCTTCTTCTTCTTCTTCTTCTTCTTCTTCTTCTTATTATTATTATTATTATTATTATTATTATTATTATTATTATTATTATTATTATTATTATTATTGTTATTATTATTATTATTATTATTATTATTAAACAAAGAAGTAAAATTCAGTACTACAATTAGTGTATATTGTAAACTCTGAATTTATTCCACCACAATATACTTACGTGTATATATATATATATATATATATATATATATAGTTTTAGGGAAAATAACCAATTTTCAAGAACTCATCGATAAAAATCCACTATCACATATAGAAAAATTAATAATTAAAAGCTCAATAAATGAGTATAATATAAAGTAAAGTAAATATCATAAGATAAATATAATAAAAAGATTCATCGATGAGTTCTTGAAAATTGGTTATTTTCCCTAAAACTATATATTTTATATATACTTTATCTATAAGGCTCAATTTAATTTTAATTTTTTATAAATTGATTTTAATTGAGTTTTTTACCTGTAATTTTGGATTTTGTCCCTAATATTATTATATATATATATATATATATATATATATATATATATATATATAAATTTATATATATATATATATATATATATATATATATATATATATATATATATATATATATATATATATATATATATATATACTTATATGTGTGTATGTGTTTGTGTGTGTGTATATATTTCTATATACCTATATACATATACTTATACATATATCTATCCATATGTATATATATATATATACATATACTTTTATTCGTTTCTTTGTTTCAGTGATTTAATTGCAGACATGCTGGAGCACCGCCTTTATATATATATAAAGGTAGCTTATCCTGTTATGGCTATATTATTAGCATTAACCTGCGTTTGAGAATTTTAAAATGACTTCTTTAACTTACTAAGACATTTCAACAGTTCTAAAAGCAAACTTCGTTTGTTTGTTTACGTTTATCGTAATTTGAATTTAATATATATATATATATATATATATATATATATATATATATATATATATATATATATATATATATATATATATATATATATATATATATATATATATATATATATATATACACATATATATATATATATATATTCCCATATATAATCAATTATATGCATATATATATACATATATATGTAGAAATGTGCATATATATATAGAAATGTGCCTTTATATGTTTAATTCTTTATATTGAACACTCAATATTTCATATATTCAATAAGACATTCAATACTTCATTTCATTGTACCACCCATTTTTATATTCCATATTTTATATCCCACATTAATTTTACAAGAATATAAATAAAACATAAAAAACTGACAGAGCTGGAACTCTTTTAAATAAAATAATATATTCCTCTATACACGATCATACAAAACCCTTTTTTTGTATTTATTTTTACTCATATATATATATATATATATATATATATAATGCTAAATATACCTGCATGCAAACATATATATATATATGTACATATATACATATATTAATGTGTGTGTGTGTGCGTTTCTGTGTGTGCGTGTATGTGTATTGACGAATTATTATATAACTTCATTACAAAAATCCACCATATTCGGGAGATTTTAGATAAACACATAGACAGGTAACGTAAAAAAATTAAGTTAACCAGCACACCAAGCTGTGAAGTTATCGGAAGAATCATAGAATATAGAAAGGCTGTTTGCAAAACCCATTAGTGTAAAGAGAAAAATACTTTCAATTTCTTCAAATCACAGTCTTATTTACTTTATGGTGTCTTGGCTGGTTGATTAAAGAAGGCAACCATATTATAACAGAAGAAATACCTTAGGAAAAGTAAAACAAATAGGAAAGATCTATTCAAAAGAGTAATATAGAAAGACATCAGGTATCAGGTCCGGTTGTCGCCATTTATCCTACACTAGAACAAATATATAATTAACATATTGTGCATCCTGCACCATCCAGAAAATGCTTGAATGTGCTTCATCAGGCGATTATTTTGAACAAGTTCTTTGTTAGATCAGACTGTGATTGTACTCTATCCCCCCCCCCCATCCGTAATTTGAAGATAAAACTAAACCCATAAAGTAAACAACTTGAGTATGCATTGTACGGGTATGCATTTTCTTTTTATCACCATCCTTATCTTGATCTATTGTACTATGGATTCACAGATACACTGGTGAAGTAATTACTAGATACAACCAGGGAGGCGCCATATGTCTTACAATAATAGGCAAGGGTTACTTTATATCCTTTTCGATTAGTTAGTCCGTCTTTATTTCTGAACTCTTAAGGCAGAGAGCTGGCAGAATCGTTAGCACGCTGGGCGAAATGCTAAACGTTATTTTGCCCGTAGCTACGTTCTCAGTTCAAATTCCGCTGGGACCGACTTTGCCTTTCATCATTTTGGTGTTAATGAGATAAGTACCAGTGAAATCCTGTGGTCGATGGGATCGACTAGTCCCCTCCCCCCAATTTCTGGCCTTTTGCATATTGTAGAAAGGATTATTTCGTCATTCCATAGGTATTATTTCCCCTCATAACCTAACAATGGTGACCGAATTGTATTGCATAGTTAATTCGACATGGGAGAGTTTTGTTTGTTTCTTTGTCTTTGCATTTTGTATTTTGTCCCCTCAAAAAGATTACGTAATATAGCCCTATATTTTCTGTGTCTGTAAATTAAGAGACAGTCAGGCTTGATGGAATAATTTTTCCCATGAGTGATCCGACGGTGTTTTTTCTTTTTTTATCGAGAAATAAATGAAGAGGATATTGAGGCAATAATATAATCTCCTAAATATGTATTACGAAATTGGTTATGAAAAATAAACTATATGTTTCGGCTTAGCGAAGAAAGCAGATATTGTCCTTTATCGATTTTTCGATCGAACAGTATATTCGTGAATAAACTATTTTGTTTATCTAACTAACTCTAGGAAAAATATCGATTATACCCTAATCTGGTTCTTCCCTATATATATATATATATATATATATATATATACACGTATGTATGTTGATAGATAGGATAGATATATGTATATATGCGTGTATATATATATATACACATACATATACATATATGTACATATATTAATTTATGTATATATTAATATTATCTCGGTTATATATGTACACATGTATATATATGCATATATATATATTATATATATATATATATATATATATATATATATATATATATATATATATATATATATATATGATATATATAATGTTTATATACTATATAAAATATATAAACATATGTATCTGTATATACACTTATTCCTCTGTGTATGTGTGTGCGTGCGTGCGCGCGTGTGTGTGTGTGTGTGTGTGTGTGCGTGCGTGCGTGCGTGTGTGTGTTTTCTAACGAATTGAGATATACAACGGAAACAAAATAGAATAATTTGGACACAATAAAGAATATATCGATCAGAAATAAGATGAATGTTGTTGTCTCTACACGGCATTCAAACAATTAATTATAAAAATTATCGCCTGATGTGTTTATTTACAATCTTCTAATCAATACGTTGTTAAAATATCAATAATCTTTACGAAAGTCGTGAACAATTACGGCTTTAATAGCAAGTTTAAGAAAGTTTTTCGAATAAAATATCTCTAAATTTCACAAGGAGATTTGGTAATCAGCCAGATATTGATGTAAAAATAAAAAGAACAAAACTTCTTTATGAAAATACTACCAAATTCTCTGTCAATAGAAATAGTATAAGACTATAGTATAAGACTATAGTATCTGCAAGAAGCAAAGATATTTTAATATTTTATGATTGTGACTTAGTCGTTTCATTCAGTCTATTGTGACCATGCTGAGACGCGTTATCGAAAGGTTCAGTTGAATAGTCGAACAGGTCGACTCCAGTACATACTTTCAAGGCGATAAAAGTGTAATCATGTAAAACTAAGTGAATAGAATGATATTGCAAAATTCCAGTTTCTTTTGGTTCCCCCTAAAGTTATATATATATATATATATATATATACATATATAGGCGCAGGGGTGGCTGTGTGGTAAGTAGCTTGCTTACCAACCACATGATTCTGGGTTCAGTCCCACTGCGTGGCACCTTGGGCAAGTGTCCTCTACTATAGCCTCGGGCCGACCAAAGCCTTGTGAGTGGATTTGGTAGACGGAAATTGAAAGACGCCTGTCGTATATATGTATATATATATATATATATATATATATATATATATATATATATATATATATATATATATAGTTATCGCCAAGCCAACATGGCAGTCCAAAAGAATAGGACGAATGCTGCCGTTGATTAGCTCCAAGAGGCCATCGCCTCTAGCTAGCTATGTGACACACAAACCTGTATCCTTTACAACCTTCGAACAGGGGAGATCAGCAGCTTCCCCTTGCTGGTTTGGCATCTGCAGACTAGACAGTACCGCTGCCGTAGTCTCCTTTAGAGAGACTTAGAAATATTAATATCTCTATTTCTGAAAACCAGTGGATGTATTCCACTGAAATTAGATAAATAACCTTCGTACAGACAGTCAGTAGCGACGCCTACTGGGTTCGGCTGCTCTGCATTGACAAGGGGCAATACCCCGAAACTAGTCTAGTCTGCAGATGTTATTATAGTGGGTATGGCTTGTGTAAAACCGGTCCCTAACGCTCGATGTTCAAATGTGTGATTTTACCCGTGTAGGGTAAAGTCACACATAGCTTCCCAATTTGCTCAATGTTCATTTTATTGAAATCGAAAGGAAATGTTCTTAAACCTACGCATCTCTACATTAACTTTACAAACCCATGTTTGTGAACTTCGAGTGGTTTATTGGATTTAGTATATGTATGTATGTATGTATGGCATTGTTCAGTTTTATTTCAAGATTTCTTTCCGATAAAGAAAGAGCCTGTTTCTCACATAGTCTCAAGGCTCCCCCATTGGAATTTCAACATCAACGACAAGGTATTTTTTTGTATATATGTATATGTGCAGATTTATGTTTTGCTTTATCTATGTCTTTTCATGCATATAGTTGCATATCTAGACATGCTCATATATATTTAAATTATAAACTGCTGGGAGGTTTTACAGGTTTTTACAGTTCCAGTGATGGATTGGATCTGTAGTCTTCGAATTGGTATATATGTACGCAGGGCCGGCCTCAAGTCAATTGGGGCAACTAAAATGTGTAGTTTATTTGATTAATGACCTCTGTACGAACTCGTGGCACTCCGTAGATTACGACGAGGAGGGTCCCAGTTCATCCGATCAACGGTACAGCCTGCTCGTGAAATTAATGTGCAAGTGGCTGAGCACTCTACAGACACGTGTGCCCTTAACGTAGTTCACGTAGAAATTCAGCGTGGCACAGGAAGAAAGAGTGAGAGAAAGTTGTGGCGAAAGAGTATAGCAGGGTTTGCCACCACCCCTGCCGGAACCTCGTGGAACTTTAAGCGTTTTCACCCAATAAAACTCACAACACCCTGTCTGAGAATCGAAACTGCGATACTATGACTGCGAGTATGTTGTCCTAACCACTGGGCCATTGTGCCTCCTCTGTACGAACTGCAGTACCTTGTTTTACAGGGTTTGGCATGTTTGTGACTACCTCAGTACTCGTTTGATAGCTAACCTAAAAGTATTTTACTTTGGACATTTTTTTCCTAGCTGATAGATTAGATTTTTTTATCGGTTTTTATGTTGTTACATCTCTCGTTATATCAACTAAATACAATAAACTAAATTCAATAAACTACTCAAAGTTGTCAAACATGGGTTTGCAACGTAAATGTAGATATGCGTAGGCTTAACGACATTTCTTTGCGATTTCGAACAAAATAAACATTGAATAGTTTGAAAAAGGAATGGATATCCAGCTGTTCTATAAGAAACCGTATGTAAGAAGTATAATTATTTCACTATTCACAGTATGTAATTTCTGTCTGATATGCCGATGTTATACAGGAGATACGGAAATTTTAATGAAACGATTTTGGTACTTGGCTGTTGTTATAGAAACAGGATAATGGAGGAATGCATTAAATATCGATGTGAATGAATTCACTTCGAAGCTGAAGGATTTTAATTTTGATGGATGTCGTAGAGCACTATGCATCAATACTTGGGTTTTATCCCATAAATCTGACAAACGTAGTTTGGACAAAGTAATATATAAATTTACTAATGTAACTAATATTATTAGAGGCAGGACTACGCTGAGTTTCTAAAAGATGCTGCTGGCCGACTCAATAGAAATAATAGGATTTTTATTTTCTTACCAGACTCGCGTATTTGTAGGTAAACAACTCTGTAACGTTCATGCATCCCTAACTTTAAGTAGCGGCCCAGAAATATTGTATATCAGAGTTGTTTTCTACGGCGAGAGGGTGAGAGAGATAGGTGCACCCTGCATCTACAATAATTGGTTACCTTCGAAACGAATATACAACAAACACAAAGTATTCTTATTCGGTACTCGGATGTGAATGGGCGTCCAACGACTGTTTGCTTGTGCAGGTGTATATGTGTGTGTGTGTGCATGCGTACGTGTGTATGTGCGTTGACAGAGATACATATATATGCACAAGTGTGTGTGTGTGTGTGTGTTTGTATTTGTATGTGTGCATGTGGTGAGACAGATATGTTATACAAAACGGTCGAGAGGGATGAAAGATGCTACGCAATATCTAAACACGAGATTTGAATCATTATTATATGTTTTTTTGTGAAACCTAAGTCAACGAGCTGGTAGTATCGCTAGCACGCTGTACTAAATGCTTAGAGGTATTTCGTCCATCTCTACGCCGAGGTCGACTATGCCTTTCATCCCTTTCGGGATCTATAATTTAAATATCAGTGGGGTACTGAAATCGATGAAATGGACTTAACTCCAAATTTGCAGGCCGTCTGCCTATAGTAGAAAGGGTTTTAAAAATCGTGAAACCTGTCCGTCTGTAGTATAATTTCAGGTTTTGCTCACAACGTTTCCTATCTCTTTTTCGCCTCCTTCCTCTTTCTCTCCCCAACTCTATTTCTCTGCTTCTCTCTATTTCTCCACTTTTCCTTCTCCCTCTTTCCCCACCCATACCGCTCCCTCTATGTATATTTATATGTATGTACATACATTTCTCAACACTGTTGTTAGACGTTAGAACAACAATATCAATCTGTATTCTCTCTCTATCTCTCTATCATCGTATGCATATCACACGCGTATACTCGTGCACACAGTTACATATATAATGGAAGTTGGTGTCGACTGATTCCTCTTTCGCTGTTAATCTCATTTGGATGGCTAGAACGACGACCGGAAATTTTCCCGATCGAAATCTTAAAAACCATTTCTTGGACACATATTCCCATAACAGCATCATCCTCATATATATCGCATAGCTTTCCACGGGTTTTCGCTGTTTTCTTTCCTTTGCTTTTCCAAACGAAAAATCTTGAGAAGTAGATAATGTTTGTTTGGGTTACCTAGATTTTAGGGTGATCCTAAACACTAAACGTACAACCTTTCACGATGCAATTTTGCGTCGTACTACCATGAATTGTCAAGTATTTAACGAGTGTACTTGTGCAAGGAATAGATTGAAGTTAACTACTTTTTAGAGCGCTTGGATTTTAGTTTCGACAAAAACCGAACGGACATTTTTGGCCAATCCAATACAAGGTAAACAAAGAATCTAAGAAGTTATTCTGGGCGAATCACACATCTACAAATAAAGAACAAGTCACATTCAGTTGAAATTTTGAATTTCCGCATTGCTATGTGATTTTCATTTTTCAATATTCTTGTCTTGCTTTCAATCTCAAGAAGACAGTCTAAAATCTTGTTTCAGTTCAATGGACAATAAACAATTATTATTATTATTATTATTATTATTATTATTATTATTATTATTATTATTATTATTATTATTATTATGTTAGATTCAAATTACGATGAACGTAAACAAACAAACGAAGTTTACTTTTAGAAGCGTTGAGATGTCTTAGAAAGTTAAAGAAGTGATTTTAAATTCTCAATCGCAGGATAATGCTAATAATATAGCCTGAACAGGATAAGCTACCCCTATTTTGCAGAAAAACGTGTAGGCGGCCAGCCATGTTCTTGTTCATGTTGCTGTTGTTGTTATTATTGTTATGGCTGCTGCTGTTGCGGTTGCTGTTATTGTTGTTGTTATTATTATCATTATTATTTCCGGTGTTAATGGCCGCTATATTTAGCCTCAGCTCCGAGGCATTTGTAAACCGTTCTTTCGCCTCCTGTTGGATTGTATTATTGTTTTCGTACAACAGAAGAGAGATAGGTGCGTCAGACTTGTGGATAAAAGCCCATCCCAAGGGGGAAATTATCAAAGTACCATTTGTCTTCTGCAAAATGTCATTTCTCCTTTAAAAGTCGGGCGTGTATCATTCACTAATGACAGTCAAAACAAACCGAACGAATTAATAAGAGTGGATATGGAGAAAAGAAAAACAAAAAAACGTCGAAGCTTTATAAGGGAAGGAGACAGGGAAAATTCCAATAACATTGAAACGTAATAGTTTAAAATCACGTAAGTTCGTTGTTACACTCCACAATACAACGCTACGAATAGCTGTAAACAACAACTATAATAACAACAACAACAAATGAACAGTGACGAAGGCGGCGACGGAGGAGACAAGAAATGCAATAATAAAAGCAGGGAGAATACAATACAGGCAATGATCTTGAATCGATCTTCGCAGACTTGAAAAACAGCAACAACAAACAAAACACCAATAATAAAGATAATGATTTCGAATTTTTTTCCACAAGGGCACCAATTTGGTGAAGGGTAAAGGCCGATTATATCGACCCCAGTGTTCAACTGATACTTATGATAATAATAATAATAATAATAATAATAATAATAATAATAATAATAATAATAATAATAATAATAATAATAATAATAATAATAATAATAATTATAATAATAACAATAATTATAATAATGATAACAATAATAAAAATAATAATAATAATAATAATAATAATAATAATAATAATAATAATAATAATAATAATAATAATAACAATAATAATAATAATAATAATAATAATAATAATAATAATAATAATAATAATAATAATAATAACAACAATAATAATAATAATAATAATAATAATAATAACAATAATAATAATAATAATAATAATATACTGCAATAATATCGCAGAGAGTGAGTAAACACCTGGAAAATAACAACCTGTTTCCAGAAGAGCAGAAGGGATGCTGCAAGGGCTCATACGGCTGTAAAGATCAATTATTGATCAATAAAGCCATAACTGAAGACAGCCGCAGAAAGAAGAAAGGCCTCAGTATGGCCTGGGTGGACTACCAAAAGGCTTTCGACAGTGTTCCCCACACGTGGATTCTGGAAACACTAGCCATAAACAAGGTGGCACCAATTATCATAAAATACATAGAGCACTCAATGAACAAATGGCAGACAGTGCTACAGCTCCAAACAAAAGAGGGACTTGTGAAAACGAAAGCCATCCCCATTAGAAGAGGAATATTCCAGGGAGACACGCTCTCTCCACTCCTGTTCTGCCTGGCACTCACACCTTTAACAGAATTGCTAAATAGAACTGGATGCGGTTACAAATGCTGTGGAAAAACAGTCAGCCACCTTCTATATATGGATGACCTAAAATTATATGCAAAAAACGACAAAGAGCTAGAAACACTACTACAGACAGTACACGGCTTTACCAAGGAAATAGGAATGAAATTCGGA
Organism: Octopus bimaculoides; assembly: GCF_046866305.1. Classification (NCBI taxonomy): domain Eukaryota; kingdom Metazoa; phylum Mollusca; class Cephalopoda; order Octopoda; family Octopodidae; genus Octopus; species Octopus bimaculoides. Next base: position 39,403,250 of record NC_142947.1, on the reverse strand, counting down.
TTAGAAAAATGTGCCAAAGCAACCCTGAAAAGAGGAAAATTAGTTAAAAGTAGCAATATAACACTAGATAAAGCCAATGAAATAAGAGAACTAGACGAAAGCCAACCATATAAGTATTTAGGAGTCAATGAACTAGATAGGATACAACATACACAAATGAAAGAAAAAATAAAGAAAGAGTACTACAGACGAGTTAGATCAATACTAAAAACAGAGCTCAATGCTAAAAACAAGATAATGGGTATCAACACTTTAGCTGTCCCAGTTATAAGCTACAGCTACAACATCCTTAACTGGACACTAAACGAACTATGTAAAATAGACAGGAAAACAAGAAAAATAATGACAGGATATAGGATGCACCACCCAAAATCTGACATAGAAAGGCTATATATACAACGCACAGAAGGTGGCAGGGGTCTTATACAGCTAGAAAACTATTATAAAATAAGCACCATAGGACTGCAAAAATACCTACTCCAGAAGCAAGGGAAACTAATACAAATAGCCACAAAACACGAGCAAAACAAAAAACTGTTTTCAGTATTTAAGGAAGCTGACAAATACAAACAAGAAATCAATCTACCTAACAAATACGAAGAAGAAGAAGAAGAAACAACAAAAGCTATAAAACAAATGAAATCCAAACTAAAACTAGAACAGCAACGGACCATGATAAAACGATGGCAAGAAAAGCCCCTACATGGTAAATACTGGGCTAAACTAAATGCGAAAGAAATAGACAGAGAAAAATCGCAGCAATGGCTGAGAAGCTCAGGACTCAAAGCAGAGACTGAAGGATTTTTAATTGCTGCACAAGACCAAAGCCTCCCCACCATAAATTACCAAAAACACATAATGAAAAGAAATATAACAAGTAACTGTAGAATATGTGGAGATCGACAAGAAACAATAAATCATATTATCTCTGGCTGCCCAGTCCTGGCTAAGAAGGAATATATTCACAGACACGACAGAGCTGGGACCTATATACACTGGAAGCTATGCCAACATTATGGAATAGCAACAGAAAAAAAGATGGTATAAACACACGCCAGAAAAGGTCACAGAAAACGAGAAAGCAACCATACTCTGGGATATGCCAATACACACAGATAGAGAAATTAAGGCAAATAGACCAGATATAGTTGTCAAAGATCATGAAGGAAAAAAATGCCTTCTAATTGATGTTTCAATACCAGCAGATGACAACGTTTCTCTAAAAGAAATGGAAAAACTTTCAAAATACAAAGACCTGGAAATAGAGATAACTCGAATGTGGAATCTAAAAACAGAAACAATTCCTATCATAGTAGGTGCCTTAGGTATAATAAAAAAATATTCAGACAAATACATAACAAAAACACCAGGACTTACAAATATATATAACATACAGAAAATTGCACTACTGGGTACTGCACACATTCTACGCAAAACACTTTCAATACAGTAAACATAAGAGCACCACAGCAAACCACAGCACATACCCAAGGCGCACAGAGCTGCGCTCGGTAGTGAAGTGAAAGCACGTTATAAAAATAAAACTACTGAATAATAATAATAATAATAATAATAATAATAATAATAATAATAATAATAATAATAATAATAATAGAGAAGAGTTCTTTACTTGTAAAACGATTGACACAATCCATCACTAACGCAAACATTAATGACGAAAATCGTGATTCGAAAGTAACAGATATTTATTTGTAGTTGAACTATATTTCGGCATCTCGTGTGCCTTCCACAGATTCAAAATAAACATGTCAGTCTAATTCATTTTTACATACAACGAGCTTCTTTCAGTTTCCGTCTACCAAATTCACCCACGAGAATTTAGTCGGCCCGAGGCTGTAGTAGAAGACACGTGTCCTAGGTGCCACTCAGTGGGACTGAACCTGGAACCATGTAGTTGGGAAGCGATCTTCTTACCACACAGACACGCCTGCTCCTGTATGGAGAAATAAAGAGAATATACTAAGGTTTTGAATGGCAGCTTTTAGCATCATCCAATGTCATCTTGATACCGAGTATCTGGTCAACTGGTGACACACCACATTTATTATTCACAATTATATCACAGCATTGTAAATATTCAGATGAAATTCCTATGCCATTCATGACATCACACATTGATAGTTAGTATTGCTCTCTCTCTCTCTCTCTCTCTCTCTCTCTCTCTCTCCCTCTCTCTCTCTCTCTCTCTCTCTCTCTCTCTCTCTCTCTCTCTCTTTTTTTCTTTTTCTCCTTCTCTGTCTTGACGCAGGCTGTCGTACGTAGAATCTCTTGCGACACGACTTTTTGACAGTTGTGAAAATTAAACAACTCTGTTGACAGCATTCATATCGTTTTGTGGCTGTTATTTGACATACTGCACTTCCAGTTATTACTCGCCCACTTAAACAGATAACCCATTCTAGCCCGCGACCTATCACCTGTCTGCCACTAATTTATAAATTTCTCCTTAATATACTGTACTGTCTCACAGGATAACGAAGTAGAATCTCAGAATATATCAGGTTATTGCATAAATAATGTCCGACGGGCTACGCTGTTGAACTGAACCCAATACCACGTGGTTAGAAAGAGAAAGCGATCTAGTTAACGACACAACTATGACTGCGTCTATGGTAGCCATTATTAATTTATATCAGCAATTTTATTTTGTGTGCGTTGACTTCATTAATCGCTGCAGGTTGTGCGCCTTCAGTAGATGCCGTGATTTATTACAACAAACTAGTATATTCTATGGTGTTGAAAAATCCTGATGTAAAATATATTCATTCCTTAAGTAGATCTATCACCTGTGTCTACTTTATACGTCCAAGTCTTGAGTCGTTAGTTAAGTATCGTTTGCAGACATTTTAATGATATTCGAAGCGAATAATTATAAGATGCCTTTATTCTGTTATCAGCGAGGACAGTGCATTTTATTATGAAACAAAAAAAAAAAAGAAAAAAGCTTCAGGAAAACCTTTTTTAATTATTTCTCGGGTTTCTGCGAACTTTCAGCATTTTTATTGTTTTCAAAACTGAAGTGGAATTTCCACAGGCATCGTCATCATCATCATCATCATCATCATCATCATCATCATCATCATTATCATCATCAACATTATTGTTGTTGTTATTGTCGTTGTTGTTTTTTTTTTAACAAAAGCAATTTCACTGGAGAATGTAACAAGGTGTCACCTTTCCGCAAATTAAACGTCACGTTGGTATCTCAAGAACTATGCGAAGGAGTCATACAGTTCCAAAGAACACTGCTTTGCCTTTCTTCCTTTTTGTAGGTGCTCTCTCTTCACACACACACACCACATTTTCGGCCCCTTTTGTGGGCTTGGAATTTAGAGTTCCTAAGTTTCCAGTATTAAGTATGACACTTGGCTTTAATGACCGCAGTCTTCTAATTTCCCACTTCGAATCATCCTATCTGACCACTCTTATTCTTCTTCTTAGAATTATTATTATTATTATTCAGTAGTTTTAATTTTATAACGTGCTTTCACTTCACTACCGAGCGCAGCTCTGTGCGCCTTGGGTATGTGCTGTGGTTTGCTGTGGTGCTCTTATGTTTACTGTATTGAAAGTGTTTTGCGTAGAATGTGTGCAGTACCCAGTAGTGCAATTTTCTGTATGTTATATATATTTGTAAGTCCTGGTATTTTTGTTATGTATTTGTTTGAATATTTTTTTATTATACCTAAGGCACCTACTATGATAGGAATTGTTTCTGTTTTTAGATTCCACATTCGA
>NC_142947.1:39359491-39394491 GCF_046866305.1 Octopus bimaculoides | reverse complement strand
GCAATACATAAACGAAGATGCATATTCTGTTTCTTTCTGTTATAGGGTCAAGGTCTGGAATTTTTGGGGACGCAGGCTGGTTGATTACATTACATCGACCTCAGTGTTTGACCGGTCCCTGTTTTATCAAACCCGAAATATTTAAAGGCAAAGTAGGCCTCGGCAGCATTTGAACTCAGAACATAAAAAAGCTAAAAGAAATCATGCTAAATATTTTATTTCTACTCTAGGCACAAGTGGTTAGGGCAGCGGACTCGCGGTCATAGGATCACGGTTTCGAATCCCAGACCGGGCATTGTGAGTGTTTATTGAGCGAAAACACCTAAAGCTCCACGAGGCTCCGGCAGAGGATGGTGGCGAACCCTGCTGTACTCTTCCACCACAACTTTCTCTCACTCTTACTTCCTGTTTCTGTTGTGCCTGTAATTCAAAGGGTCAGCCTTGTCACACTGTGTCACGCTGAATATCCCCGAGAACTACGATAAGGGTACTCGTGTCTGTGGAGTGCTCAGGCACTTGCACGTTAATTTCAAGAGCAGGCTGTTCCGTTGATCGCATCAACTGGAACCCTCGACGTCGTAAGCGACGGAGTGCCAACAACAACAACTCTAGCACAAGGCCTTGAACATTTGTGGGCAAGGTGTGCAGATAGTTGTAACTGGTACTTATTTCAGCGATCCCGAAAGAGTAAAAGACAAAGTCGACCTCGGCGGAATTTGAACTCACAACGTAGCGGCGGATGAAATACCGTTAAGCATTTCGCCCGGCGTGCTAACCATTCTCCCAGTTCTCAGCCCTTTCACCGGTTTTAATAAAAAAAAGGTTTCTCTTTCAGTTTCGAAGTGTTCAACACCATAATGCTTTAAAATGATATCCTTTGGCTCTTCCGGCTCTCGTTTCTTTCATACATATATTCATCAATAGCTAACTGCCTCTTCAATCATTTTATTCAGCTTGCTTGGTAGATTTAGGAAAATTTCCTAATTACTTACAGTATCATTTCCATGTCTAAAACCCCTACGCCAGTTGCTTTGAGAATCACACTCGTATCCATGTGTGTGTCATGTTAATAGCACTTTTAACCACTAACTGCTATCCATTTGATACTTAATATATTGGCACGATTTAATCTTAGCTTTTCAAGTTGTTGTTTTTTTTTATTCTCCTATTGAGAATAATGTTCTGGGATTAACTCCTAGTTGCAGAGTAAACGAAGGACTTCCTGCAGCGTAAATTGTCTTGTTGCTGCAATAAATTCTCATGTGACGGAGCTTGATCATCGAGAAATAAAAACTGTTTGAAGACACTGACATTTTGATTGCTAAGAAGGCGATCAAAATGGAAAAGAACTGACTAAAATCTGGTGAAGTCTTCAGATTTCAATAAAATCCAATATATGCGTTGGCATGTGTTTGTTTGTTTGTGTGTTTTGCGTGTGTTGGTGTGTGCGTATGCGAGTGTATCAACTTATAGTGATGTATGTAGCCAGTCAGGCTGCTATTCTGAACGAGCAGGCAGTTGCAAACGACGAATAGCAATGCCATAACTACCACAAATAATTGCTAATCACTTGTTACCTTTAAAAGGAATTCTACATCCTGTAGTCACTGATCCTTTCCTCCATCAATACGGTAGGTAGTCGGCAACTGACGAATCGGTAACCACCGCGTATGTATCTGTATAGGTGTGTATGTATGTATGTATGTATGTATGTGTATGTATGTATGTATTTACGTACGTATGTATGTATGTATGTATGTATGTATGTATATATGTATGTATGTATGTATGTGTATGTATGTATGTATGTATGTATGTGTATGTATGTATGTATTTACGTACGTATGTATGTATATATGCATGTATGTATGTGTATGTATGTATGTATTTACGTACGTATGTATGTATGTATGTATGTATGTATGTGTATGTATGTATGTATTTACGTACGTATGTATGTATGTATGTATGTATGTATGTATGTATGCATGTATGTATGTATGTGTATGTATGTATGTATTTACGTACGTATGTATGTATGTATGTATGTATGTATGTATGCATGTATGTATGTGTATGTATGTATGTATTTACGTACGTATGTATGTATGTATGTATGCATGTATGTATGTATGTGTATGTATGTATGTATTTACGTACGTATGTATGTATGTATGTATGTATGTATGTATGCATGTATGTATGCGTATGTATGTATGTATTTACGTACGTATGTATGTATGTATGTATGTATGTATTCATGTATGTATGTGTATGTATGTATGTATTTACGTACGTATGTATGTATGTATGTATGTATGTATTCATGTATGTATGTGTATGTATGTATGTATTTACGTACGTATGTTCGTATGTATGTCTAAGTAAGTATGCATGTATGTATGTACGTCATTATTCGGTTTCATTCCAAGTTTTCCTTCCAACAGAGACATATCTGGTTTCTAATCTAGGTTCAAGGCTCCTTTATTGGAATTTGAACAACAACAGACTATTTTTTGTTTGTATGGCGTAGGAGTGGCTGTGTGGGAAGTAGCTTGCTTTCGAAACCACATGGTTCCGGGTTCAGTCCCACTGCGTTTCCCCTTGGGCAAGTGTCTTCTACTTTGGCCTCGAGCCGGCGAAAGCCTTGTGAGTAGATTTGGTTGACAGAAACTGAAAGAAGTCCGTCGTATATATATGTATATATTTATGTATGTGTGTATATATGTTTGTGTGTCTGTGTTTGTCCCCCCAACATCGCTTGACAACCGATGCTGGTGTGTTTACGTCCTTGTAACTTAGCGGTTCGGCAAAAGAGACCGCATGACCTCGCAGGTGCGGCCCAGTTAGAACTTTCTTCAGGTCGAGTAGCCCATCCTGTTCAAAAGGTCCCTGAATAAGGTTTGTTTAAGGATGTTGAGCAAAACACACACGTTTCCAAATGTGAATTATTCAAACCCCAAAGAATTCCTTTCAACACATGGCTATGATGCTCCCCCACTACTTCTGCTCATGATCAGCCACCAAGGGAAATGCTCAACTGGTTAAGGTCAAGCAACTGACAAGCAAATCTGTGGTATTAAGCAGAATATTTTCTGTAGCCCATCTTTTATACCAAGACAAAACAATGTACATGATAACACTTCCAATCAATTAAGATCAGAAGCCAGGAGAGCCACTGCCTGGTATTATTATTATTATTATTATTATTATTATTATTATTATTATTATTATTATTATTATTATTATTATTATTATTATTATTATTATTATTATTATTATTATTATTATTATTATTATTATTATTAGGGCGGCGAGCTGGCGGAATCGTTAGCGCACCGGGCAAAAAACTTAGCGGCATTTCGTCCGTCTGCACGTTCTGAGTTCAAATTCCGTTGCGGTCGACTTTGCCTTCCATCCTTTCGGGGTCAATAAATTAAGAACCAGTTGAGTACTTGGGTTGATGTAATCGGCTCAGTCCCTCTGCCAGAATTCCAGACCTGTGCCTATAGTAGGAAGGGTTATTATTATTAGTAGTAGTATTATCATCATCATCATCATTATTATTATTATTAGTAGTAGTAGTAGTAGTATTATTATCATTATTAATTTATATTTGCAATGGAGAAATTACCACCAAGGAACAGTGAAATATCACGATTGGAGGATTTCATTACTCACCAATTAGGCTACTTATTCCGCAGCAACGCCGGGTATCCCTGCTAGTATGTGTGTGTGTGTGTGTATGTGTGTGTGTGTGGATAGATAGATAGATAGATAGATAGATAGATAGATAGATAGATAGGTAAGTAGGTAGGTAGGTAGGTAGGTAGGTAGGTAGGTAGACAGACAGACAGACAGACAGACAGACAAACAGATAGATAGATAGATAGACAGATAGATAGATAGGTAGATAGATAGATAGACATATAGACACATAGATAGATAGATAGATAGATAGATAGATAGATAGATAGATAGATAGATATGATTCAAGTACAAATGTGAAAGCTTCATTTACGTCCCTCATGAATAAACATATATCTCTTATAGAATTCTGACAAGAAATCTATTTGAACACTGTCCATATTAAAATTAATTCTGAAACGTCATACCTTGAAAAAGTTAGTCTATTTTTTCAAACACCACGGAAGCTAAAAGCTATTTACTTTATATCTAAATTTGTTTATATTCCAAAATAACCAAATTTTATTCTCAGAATAATGTTTTCCAATGCTTCCATACATTCAAAATACAGAAACTAGCAATCTGCTTCATGATGAATAATAACCAGATAATCTAGAAGAATAAAAACATTCAAACATAAATCAACGAAAGACTAAATTATTTCCTATCTTTCATTTTATTACAAACCCCCTACTACCTTTTTTTGTTATGATTATTTAATGAAGAATTTTGATTATGCTAACTTTGCTGAAAGATTATTGTTCCCCAGTATTACATACACTTGTGTGCTATTCTAACCAGACGTGATTTGATATTAATACATGCAATTTTGAAATGGAATAAAACCATTATTTTTTTCTCGTCTGTAGCTTTAGAAAGTGTATGCTGACTTCCTGTGCACGTGATATTTAAATTAAGACTTTTAATAACTTATTTAAATATCAGGTAGCTCCTGCATTATATTCCTGGTCAAAATTAATTTCAGGAAAGGAAAACTGCTGGCTTTATATGTCTGTGCAACACACCACAAACCTTTCTAGAGAAATGCATTATGAATGATGATGCAGCCTGCATCAGCTGACTAAAGGGGCCTATTGCCTAACAATTTCCAAGCAAGATGAGAAGTCTCTTTGCTATAGTTTCCTGCGCTTGATCACTCTTTAATCACCAGTAACTTTGGAGTTATTACCAGTTGAGTATGGTACAAGAGATAACCTATCGTGGACAAAAGTTTAAAAATTTCAGGACTAAATGAATATAAGGACTTTCTAAAATTTTAACACGATAGATGGCAGAAGAGCTGACTTAACCCCCATTATTCATAATATCGTCAGAGAAGAAACACACGAATTGTTACGTTCCAGCGAATAGCCAAGAAAATTGTAGACTTGAAGAAATGTTGGCCACTGTAAGAGAAGTTTCTGAATAGTAGCTGATCATCTTTTAGCTCTTATTTAAATTGATATATATATATATATATATATATATATATATATATATATATATATATATATATACTGCAACACAAATCTCTGCATCACAACTGCTACAAACACTAATGTTATTAGGTGATGTAACATTCCAGTAAATCGCCCAATCCATTGACATTCCCAGCAAAACTTCGAGTTCAACCCGCCATTAATTATGTGTCATTGATTTGTCCGAAATCACCGGATGTTTTCTCTCTTAATGCGAAAAGAAACATCACGCTAAATAAAAGCCTCAAACATCGAGGGCCTACGTCAACAGTACAGGTACAACGGCGATTTTCCTTAACGTTTCGGTCCAAAGCATTTACTAATTTTTTCTTAATCAGGGGTGGTCACCTTACTCAACACATTCTAATTTATTTTGATAATTAGATCAAAGACAGGTACATTAGTTTAAATTCGTACGAAATCTAAAAGACTTTATCAGTGTCCGGAAAATCGGTCTTATTCTTGTATTTAATTAGGCAAAGCACAGTTTGGATTCTGATTTCAGTTTATCTTTTATCTCTTTAGATGTTACCAATTTAGGTACCATAGTACCTGGGATGTAATTTGATTCGTTTTATCAATCGATTATATACCTCTGCTAGCGATGCGAGTAGATACTTTTATTGGATATTCCCAACTGAAATTTACGTATTTACTAAAACTGTGAATTATGGAAACAGCAATTGAGATAAGCAGTGTGAAAGATAAAAGCACACAAACACAGATCGCAGGTAGACACACTCATACATAGAGACGTACACAGTGTTCCTAAATCCAGCAAACGACGTTGCTATGAGATTATGGAGGACGTTTATGTCCAGCCATATATATATATATATAAATATATATATATATATATATATGTATATATATATATATATATATGTATATATATATATATATATATATATATATATATATATATACATCTCTCACTATATATATGTATATATATACATGTATGTATATATATATATATATATATATATATATATATATATATATATATATATATATATATATACATATATATAGTGAGAGGGGTATATATATATATATATATATATATATATATATATATACCCCTCTCACTATATATATGTATATATATATATATATATATATATATATATACACACACACACACATATATATAGGTAATATATATACATACACACACACACACATACATATATATGTATATATATGTACACACATATATATGTGTATATAAATAGAAGAGAGATACATACACATACATTCACGCATACGTGCATACATACATACATATATATCCATATACATATATATATGTGTGTGTATGTATGTATTTATATACACACATATATATGTATATATAAATAGAGGGATACATACACGCATACATTCACACATATATACGTATATATTCATATGTATATATATATATATATATATATATGTATATATATATATATATCAGTATAAACATATAACACGTACATACATATGTATGTATATATATATATGTGTGTGTGTGTGTGTGTGTGTGTGTGTGTGTGTGTGTGTGTGTGTGTGTGTCTGAACACAATGTATTTTCATGCAATGTTTCCATGTTTCCAGGCGTTGTTGTCTTGCTCTCGATCAGGCCATAAAAATGTCTTCAGGCTGTTTATACACTTTGAATATTTAATCTATTTCCAAACAGTAATCTTAGGTTTGCTGGGAGACGGTGTATTGTACTTAAGAAAGACAAACAACCATGTTTCTTTGATAGACACTAAGTGGGTTGATGCAGCTGGAGATTCAGGCGGTAGCGTGTAACGGTTTGGGATTGTGATGCCATGTTATACTACGTAGGCTAAGTGGAGGGCATGATGGTTCTGCTGAAGTGGACGGTGGTGAAATAAAGATAGATCGATCGCGAGATGGTTCTGTTAGAATAAAAAAATGCATTCGCAACTAGATAAAACGTTTAAATGTTAGATACACAAGCCCATGAGCATAAACACGCACACACTTATATATGCATATGTGAATGTATGTTTTCATATATATATACATACCTAGCTACATATATATATACATACCTAGCTACATATATATATATATATATATATATATATATATATATATATATATATATATATATATATATATATATATATATATATATACATACATATATATATATATATATACATATATATATACATATATATATATATATATATACATATATATATATATATATATATACATACATATATATATATATATATATATATATATATATACATATATATATACATATATATATATATATATACATATATATATATATATATATATATATATATATATATATATATATATATATATATATACATATATATATATATATATATATATACATATATATATATATACATATATATATATATATATATATATATATATATATATATATATATATATATATATATATACATATATATATATATATATATATATATATATATATATATATACATATATATATATATATATATATATATATACATATATATATATATATATATATATATATATATATATGTATATATATATATATATATATATACATATATATATATACATATATATATATATATATATATATATATATATACATATATATATATATATATATATATATATATATATATATATATATATATATACATATATATATATATATATATATATATATATATATATATATATATATATATATATATATATATATATATATATATATACATATATGGATGTATGCATACACTCGTCTATTATATTATTTATCCATCTATATATATGTCTGTGTGTGTGTGTTTTTTATGTATTCATATTTGATAGATAGACAGACAGAAAGACAGATAGACAGACAGACAGACAGCTAAATAGATAGATAGATAGATAGATAGATAGATAGATAAAGCGGATGAATAAATTGAACACACGGGCGTATATTCATATATAAATCTATGAATACGTATTTAAATATAAACGTGTGTGCTTCGGTGGTGTATGATCGAATGTGAGAAAAATTTGCTTCTCAAGCATGTAGTCTCTGGTTCGATGTCACAGCGTGGCATCGTGAACATATGCCAGTTTTGAGAGTTTAGCGTTTACCTATACATCATGATTGAAATTGTGTTGATGGAAACTGTACAGACATCCTAAAATTAAATAGACACCGTTTTCTTTGTGCGAACACGACATGGTACTTTAGAGTTATTAATGAAAGAAATAAGACTTGAAGAACTCTAGTTGAACAGGTGAACATCAGTATTTCTTTTTTGTTCATTTTGGCGCGTATTTTATTTGACTCTTTTGCTGAACTGCTCAGTTACGAAGACGTACACAAAACGATACACAGCGGCAGATGGGGGAACAAAAACAACCACAAACACACACAGGCACACGCATATATAGGAAGAAGGAGAGTTGGGATTCAACACAGTTCCTGTCTACCAAAAATTACTCACGAGATGCTGGTCGGATCGAGGCTATAGTAAACGACACTTGCCTAAGGTATCGCAGCATGGAATTGAACCCAAAATCACGATGCTATAAAGGCGAGTTTGTTAACTGCACAGCCATGCCAGTACATATGATGATAAAATAAACTATTATTTATGTAGAGTTATTGCTATTAGCTTTGATTATTTCAGATGTGGGAAATAAGAGCAATGATTTTGTCCTCTGTTATCTGCAACGTCCAGTATGTCGAGACCACAAGAATTAATAGCTATTTTAATTACATATTTAAGTAATGAAGCTAACAGAATTATAATGTGGCCTTGTATTGTTTTAGTCCTTCAAAATTCCTTTTCTCAATTAATCAAACTATTGCATTGTCCACCAGTTCCCCATTTCATTTTCACTTCTTTAATTCAATTTATTTCTATCTTCATATTTTGACAGCAGCAAATATAGAAAAGCCTCAGGAGGAGGAGGAGGAGGAGGAGGTGGTGGTGGTGGAAGCCGGCGACGACAAGGATGAGTAGGAGTGACAGATATGACGAAGATGCACCAAGACGCAAAGAAAGATCAAGAAAAGTGAATATACAACAAAAATGAATTGTGATGCAAGAGAATGAAGGGAAGGAATGAAAATAGAGAAAGAGAATACAAAAATGAATTATCTGAATGATTTTCTTCTCTCTTTGGTCATTTTCAAGGCTTCAATTAAAGACGATATCTTCGACAAATTCTATAAACCTCACCTTCATGTGACTCCGTTATGTCTTCTCCTCTTATACTTCTCCATCCCTCTATAAGCGCAAGTCTGTGCTGGCTTGGTTGTTTAAATTGAAGAGAAAAATAATATTATTATTTAATTATGAATAATATACCATGTGTTGCTGCTGGTTACAAACATTGTAGAAATGTCAGAGTGACAACGTTTGAGTCAATCATTTTTTATTATGAGTTCAGTCCCCTGTGGGGCTATTATTCTAAGGTTGAATGGAATAGACACCAGTCATGCAATGAAGACTACATAATCAAATATAGTACTACTGCCTGTACAGTACTATACTGTACAATACTATTGTATATAATACTATGTGGAGGCGCAATGGCCCAGTAATTAGGGCAACAGACTCGTGGTTGTGGGATCGCGGTTTCGATTCCTAGACCGGACGTTGTGATTATTTATTGAACGAAAACACCTAAAGCTCCACGAGGCTCTGGCAAAGGGTGGTGGGGAACCCTGATGTACTTTTTCACTACAACTTTCACTTACTCTTTCTTCCTGTTTCTGTTGTACCTGTATTTCAAAAGGGTCAGCTTTTTCACACTCGGTGTCACGCTAAATCTCTCCGAGAACTACGTTAATGGTACACGTGTCTGTTGAGTGCTCAGCCACTTGCACGTTGATTTCACGAGCCAGGTGTTCCGTTGATCAGATCAACTGGAGCCCTCATCATCGCAACCGACGGAGTGCCACGATATAATACTATACAGTATGTTTTTGGATTAAATTTGACGATATTTTACGTCTCCTTTTTTTTTCAGGAATGACTTGCTATATTGGTGAACAGCCAACGGAGAGGATAAAGATTAAAGTTGTAGTTGAGAAAAACTCAGCCGACATGGCGGATTGGAAGCCATCTGAATATTGGGAAAAGAGTTACTTGTATCATAATGATTCACGCTGAGTATCGAACTGTCGACACAATGACCGCTGCTCAATGCTCTGTGAACACTGTTAAGTCTGCAAGACATGACATGAACATCTTGGAAACAATGTCTCCACCAAAGATTCCTGCAGTACTTTCAAGATTTCATAGCAAACTCGTGGTTTTTATCATTTTTCACTGTCGTCCATTTATTACTACTTGTAATGGTGGCTTTTCGTCTCTCTCGAGGATAGCCAATCGGTTGTTTGATCAACTAGATTCGTACTCGCAAAACTAACTCTTACGCAACAAAGTATTTCAAAGACACATGTACACTGAGCGTAAGTCCCAATACTAATCAGTATGTCAAAGCTGAGTTTTAAATTACATCTATCGCCGTTTATCACGGTGCATTTTCCCGACATAATAAGCACTGTTAAATGAATCGGTTATTAATGAACAATAGAATATATGGGAAGAATAAGTTTCGTTCTGAGACTGAACATTGTTCTGAGCATTGTGGATAGTTGCTGGAGCACATTTTTCCGATTCAAGTGGAATCTTTGACTAATTGCTGACCAGTGATGTCACGGGTCAATCCAAGATAAGTGAAGTGCATTTCCTAATGTGTGAACCGTGTTTATCTTGGATCCGTGAAGAAAGAATCAGTGATAAATGGAGGTATATGTATGTAAGATCTTCAAAGTGAGACTCAAATAACTCAGCTCACTGATAGCTTGGTATTATATTTACAGACAACGAATGGATGAAAAGTAGAGTTTTCCTCAGCAGGTCTGGAATCAATGGACAAAACTAATACCGCAAAATATCCTAGTCGATACTCATCACATGTGTTTGATATTTATCCATCCAGTGTACATGTATCGTAAAGAAATACTTACAGTTATATTAATTATAGAGAATGGCACTTCTGTTCTAAGTGGTAGCTATAACCATTGTTAAATATCTTGTACACAGCTGTTTCTGCCACCAAGAACTACAATTTCAGTATTTTAACTGATCTACTTAAGTATTTACTGAGTAATAAAATTAAATTTAAGACGATATCAAGTTTGCTAGAATATTACACTTTTACATACAAAACACACAAGGACTGAAATGTGATTATTGACATTACTCCTATTTCTCATCTTCCTTCAAGCAACATGAATTAAACAATTCTCCAAACCGCTCTCATAATAATCCTTTCATTTTCATTCTTACCCTATCTGTCAATGAGAGCAGTATCATAAGCATTTCATCCTTTCGATAAATACAGGTGTAGCAAATACCATATAGCATAGATTCGTGTGTAGCATAGTATTTGATATACGTGTATTTCGTTTACGTTGTTCAAATGCATGCCACTCGTCACTGAAATTATTTTACTTAACTAAATTTTTGCTTTTATTTTCAAATCTCAGTTTTTACTTTTTTGTAATTTTATCTCTCCAACTGACTTTATCTCACATTTCATTTGTCATTAAACAGAATCCTTCCTCCATTCGGTTTCCTAACTATGACAGCAAATGAATACACCACACTAATTCGTTTATTCAGATAATACTTGCGATATAAACACTGGTTTTAAAGTATATTAAATGTTCTTTTGATGAAAATACATTGATACGCACTATGGTTTAGCAATAAATGTTACTATCATGCTAGGACACCTCTGTCTAATGATTGTAAACCTGAATTAATGATAGATACACGTCTAGTGATTAAACGTTTCGCAAATGTATAAACTAAATACATAAATTTTATACATAAAATTCATAAATTTTTAATGATATAAAAAATCTAGCATTAACATTGTGAAAATATTGCTCATATATTGACACAGGGTAAAGTAACTGTTCCTCTAGTGTAAATCATCCTTTTCTTCTTCATTGTGGATTCTAAGCGGAGAGGGGTTTAGGATGTCCAACATGTACAGAGGGCTAAAAGGGGTGTAATAAGACAACGCTGTCAAGAACAATGTGCACTGATGGATGGAGAAGCTTCAAAAATGGAAAACCAGCATTTAAGAAAAAATAGGCTGTGAGAGACCATCAACTGCGATCATTGACATGAATCGCCAGTGAGTGGATGACATGATTGGCGCCGAATGATGAGCTGCAACCCGTGAGTTTGCTACACAACTGGGCTATGTTCACAATGCAGTACAGAAGATCGTGCAAGATTTGGGTATCAGAAAATGTGTGCACAATAGATACCACGACAGTTGTCAGCAGATTTGGTGAGAATATTTTGGAATTTAGTTCTTATCAGTGGGAAGCGTGTGAAGCCTATAAAAACAAATTTTTCCGCGATTTTATGTCAACGGAAGAAAGGCTCATTTCAAGAAGTGGTGTCGCACTTCTTCAAGCTTTAAAATGTTCAAAAACCAGTAAAGGACATGTAAAGACACGGTAACTCATTTTGAGAGTAAAATATCGTCGTTCTCCTTGATTGTCTGAAATATGATTGGAACGTAAATAACATGCGTTGCATCGAGATATTTCCTTAAGAGGAGGAAAACTAACAGGAACTTAAAAACGATTCACATTACCCTTAACCATGTGAGACCGCATTGATCTTTAGCAACAAAACAAGCAATCAGTGGGTTGGGCTATTCAGTGGTACTTACACCTCTTTTTGTCGAATGAATGGCAATCTTCTCTCACAAGAATTTAATTATTTGGTGCCACAGATCAGGTGAAAGTAGCTCCGAAAAAGTACAAAAGTGCACACTTAAATATTTTCAAAGGGGATTCCAAAATTGGTTTCAGTGATGTCACAAACAAAGCACACGTGATGGAAACTTTACTGAGTAGCGTGTTCATATAGAGCAAAGTTTTCTCTGTCAATACGTGCTTTTTTGAACAACCTTCATCAATTAATAAAACAGTTTTTCTACTTTTGCATTACTGTCGGCACAACCCACTTATAAACAATTAACGTCCTCTATAAACTATGCATAAGCTTAAATACCCACTAGATATATACCAATGCATAGTATATATCCATATATACTTTCATGTGTCTCTGAGTGTTCATTGTGTGAATGTGTGTGGTTACGTGTCTAAATATTAGTCGTTGAGACAGCATAAAATTGATATTAGTATGGTCCAGAAAAATGCAGCTATTCATCAGGAATAAACACCACAATGATAAAGATCGTGGACAAGATGTTTTGTAGTTACGGTCTTTTTACAATAAAAACAAAAATGTTATGTATAACTGGGCGTGTGCGCACGCGTGTTTAGATGTTCAACTATTCGCACGAATATAAAATAATAAGTATATGTACGTGTGTGTGTGTGTGTGTGTGTGTGTGTGCAAATATAAAACGGACGGTGCGATACACACAGACGTCTCGTACTTTTGTATGAGACATTGAACTGGTGATTGTAAATAATATATGTGGCATATATTTAAGATATAGCGATAACATAAATTAACATAAAGTTACATATATGATGTAGTACAGCATATAATTAATATTGACATGCGCACAATAGCACATTAGTGAAAGTTTGTGTTGTGTGAATTATTGCTAAATGAGGATGGTGATTTTATAACTCATAAAATTAAACTCATGAGGTTTAATATAAAATAATAACGAAATATATATGATAGAACAAATCTGATATCCAGTAATAGGAGAATAATCATAGATTGGTTGGTAACAACAAGAGATGTATAATAATTGCTAGGATCAAATCTTCTGTCTAATAGAAATTAGTAAGTGTCAATAGTTAGCGGTGTGAATCAAGTACAAGTGTGGCAGTGTATTTCAAAATATCGATTTGTAGCGATATATTTTCAGGTTCAGTCCCGCTGCTGGACACGTTGGGCAAGTATCTTCAGCTATGATACCTGGGTAATTGAAGAAGGTACTATAGCATAAAATATTTGACCAATGCCTTGTAACTCTGATAGACGGAAAATTGTGTTGTGCAGAAGACCGTTGTGTATATATACACATATATACTTGCATGTATATATATCTATATATGTATATGTATATGTATATGTATATATATATATATATAAATATATGTATGTAGATGTATATATGTGTATATATTTATGTAAGTATATATGTATGCATATATGTGTGCGTGTGTGTGTGTATTTGTGTATGTATGTATGAATGTACATACATACACACACATATGTGTATTTATGTATATATTTATGCTTGTGTCCACCACCATTTGGTAACCGGTGCTGGTTTGTTTATGGGCATTTACCTTAAGAATTAAGCAAGAGAGATCGAGAAATTACATTCCAGGCTTGTCCATGCATCGTATAATGTAGCACATAAGGAAACGATTTGTACTGGAGGTCAGTGTTTATTGAGTGCACGAAAAAATTAACCTAGAACATATTAATCAGTGTTAATGGAAGCAGATATCTTATGTCGCAGAAACTTGAATATATGAAGTTTGATATAAAATAACACAAAGTACTTCAAAGTAGCTCATTCAATTTTATCAAATTATATCTAAACTATTGCATATACAAATATTTTTGGAGATCATCAAACACATAGGCGTAGAAGTAGCTGTGTGGTATGCTTGCTTCTCAATCGCATGGTTCCGCGTTCAGTCCTACTGCGTGAAACTTTGGGCAGATATTTCCTCCTGTAAACCTCGAACCAACCAAAGCCTTGTGCGTGGATTTGGTAGACGGAAACTGAAAGAAGTTCGTCTTGTCTATACATATGCATATCTGTGTGTATCTGCACTCCCCATCACTTGACAACAGATATTTCGTGTGTGTGATTTTGTGCATGGTTGCTTGTGTGTTTGTATGTGATAAGTGTGTGTGTATGTATACATAGTTGTATTTTAGAGAGCTAATGCTTTACTAAAGAAAGTTTGCTGAAACCCATTCAAACGGTCGTCTGATGTTCTATTGAATTTAATTAAAGTAGATTTTCTTTGGTAGAAGATTAAAGCTGTTAAACATATTATCTTCATCTTAATGACTGTGAAATGGAGATGCTACAATTTGATACAAGCATTAGAGTAAGATTTATACAAGCAATTTCCACAATTTACTTATTTCTATAAAGTTGCAAATATTTACCTATCAGACAAAATTCAGTTGCATTCAGGCAAAACAGGAAACATATACAGTATAGTGAGACAGACATATATTACTAAAAAAAACATAAATTGTGTTGAATTATACAGGTAGCAATAATTTAGCAAACGAAAATGACACGTTTATGAAATATAACTTAATCTAACAGACAGAACAGGATGCTTCATTCTGAATGCTTCCAGATTTAATCTTACACATCACATACCTATTTCTAAGGAAAATTCTCTTATTTGGTTAATTAGTTTTTTAAATGAGATTTAGGTAGGATTAGTAAGACAAAAATACTTCACCGTATAATGTCTAAAGTAAAGAAAATGTATATCAAACTCATTCTGCGAGATTATGCAGACGAGGTGTTACAACTCGTTGGAGCCACCCAGGTTTGGAAAGGTGGCGGTTTTGTTCCAGTGTAGTCATTCTATTCGGGCAGCTTCAAACTTCGTCTATATAATTCCATTATATAGAGAAAGCTTGGATGACCCCATAAAGGATAAATAGAAAAGTAAATGCATTTAGTAAAGGCGGTGAGCTGGCAGAAACGTTAGCACGCCGGGCCAAATGCTTAGCAATATTCCGTCTGCCGCTACGTTCTGAACTCAAATTCCGCCGAGGTCGACTTTGCCTTTCATCCTTTCGGGGTCGATTAAATAAGTACCAGTTACGCACTGTGGTCGATATAATCGACTTAATCCCTTTGTTTGTCCTTGTTTGTCCCCTCTGTGTGTAGCCCCTTGTGGGCAGTAATGAAATAAGCAAAGTAAATGCATTTCATGAAATATACCTCTGAAAGATCCTGAAAGTCAATGGTGGGTTTGCATCAGTAATGAAGATATTCTGAGAAAAGTGAATTCCCAACCATTGCAAGAGATTGATCTCGGCGCTGGTTGATCACATCCTCCGTCTAGCCTATCAACAGCACGCAACAACTGCCATGGTTTGGGCATCACGTAAAATGAGCAAGTCAATGATGGACTGGTAGCGAACATTTCAAGATGACCTGAAGATATGACATGCAAACCTGGCACGAAACCCTTCTATGTTTTGTTCGATCATCAGATGGAGTGCAGAATACGGATTTTGTTGGTCTATTTCTTCTGTCTAGGTGCAAAGATAGTTTTCACAAGAGAATTACAGCAGAAAAATACTATCACAAATTTTATTTTTTCACCTCTACAAATTTTCTGCAAGAATCTGCGTTCATTTTCTATACTGTACTTGAAAAACTGCAAAATATTCTTGATGTGATATTAGACTCTAGCATTATATCCACTATTCCTTCTCAATCTATAATTAATGGACTGCTTAAAAACATTGTTATTAGAATTGCTAGGCTTTCTGCTAATGAGATAATCTTTCAGGAACATGCCTGATGTGATAAAAAATCATTAAAAGAGTGAATAGGATGAAAATACACAGGATACCAGAAACAAAATATAAACATTCAGTAACTTGAAGTATATTTCGTTACGATACTAACGAACAAAACATATGTAGGAACATCATTAGAGACAACATGAAAAGACAAATATTAATACATAAGATAATAGTACACTATATGTAACAAAGAAATAGACAGCTAATTTTCTGCGCATTTATGACTGGACAAACAAAAAGTAAAGACTAAAGACCTAGAAAGGTCCCCTTCGAGGAACAATTCCGGGCAAGGTTGTTTAGGGGAGACCAGCCGTCACCCATGCATATTAGCCAAATATGTTATCCAAGGGAAAGGCAAAGGCCAATACAACTTGGCACCAGTGACGTCGCAACTTATTTCTACAGATGAGTCAACTGGAGCAACGTGAAATAAAGTACCTTGCTCAAGAACACAAGTCACAGCATACGTTGAGAATCGAACTCACTGCTTCATGATTGCGAGCCCGATGCTCTTCCCATGGCAGAACAAGCAATACAAGTAAATTTTACAACGGGCGTTAAGATGTTGCTTGGAGCGTTTTAGGACACTCAAGCATAAGTGTAATAACTGTTGTAATGAAGAATCTCGTAAATTACAATGCAGCAGTGAATGAAAATGTTCGATATACGGAAGTATGAAACCAATGAGGTTATAATAATACAGGGCATGAAAGCGGCTAGCTGGCAAAATTGTTAGCAGTCCATGAAAAATGTTTAACGACTTTCTGTCTCCAGGTTCTGAGCTCAAATTCCGCCGACGACAACTTCACATTTTTTTCATCTAGAAGTCGGATCTCAACGTATCTATACATACAACTACTGAATGGTTACTAGGTGGGTTATTATAATGCAAAACTATATAAGATTATATTTTTCCCGGCCTGTTAACAATTCTGCCAGCTAGCCGCTTTCATGTATTGTATTATTACAACCATCATTTAAGGCGGCGAGCTGACAGAGTCGTTAGCACGTTGGACAAAACGCTGAGCGGTATTTCGCTCGTCGCAACATTCTGAGTTCAAATTCTACTGGGATCGACTTTGCCGTCCAACCTTTCGGGTTCGATAAATTAAGTACCAGTGAAACACTGGAGTCGATGTCATCGACTAGTCCCCTCCTCAAAAATTTCAGGCCTTCTACCTCTAGTAGAAAGGATTATTACAACCGCATTGGTTTCATACTTCCGTATATCCAACATTTTCATACATTCTGATATACTCAAATTTACTTGCCTTCTGCTTCCAAAATTTGAAGTCAATATTTCTATAAATGAATATACCTAAACAGATAAGTCAGGAGTAACTAGAATCAAGTCTACAAGTCATAGAAAGGCAGGACAAGTATATTCTGGTATCAACCTCCGTATTCTCTCACAGGTTAAGTCAAATATGACCAAAGAAATTTTTTTAACACTTAAAATAATTTTCCTCGTCACATAGATTACCACCAGTCTTTCAGTACTCAGTAATGTCTTGTATAGTACTTTTAACTTAAGTGTTAATATAGCAACATGTACTAAGGCGACGAGCTGGCAGAAACGTTAACACCGCCCGGCGAAATGCTTAGTGGCATTTCGTCTGTCTTTACGTTCAGAGTTCAAATTCCGCAGAGGTCGATTTTGCCATTCATCCTTTTGGGGTCGATAAATGAAGTACCAGTTGCATACTAGGGTCGATCTAATCGACTGGCCCTTTTCCCCCAAAATTTCGGGCCTTGTGCCTAGAGTAGAAAAGAATATGGCTACGTGTACTGAGACGGCGAGCTGGGAGAAACGTTAGAACGCCGGGCAAAATGTTTAGCAGTATTTCGTCTATGTTTACGTTCTGAGTTCAAATTCCGCTGAAGTCGGCATTGTCTTTCGTCTTTTTGGGGCTGATGAAAGAAATACCAGTTACTCACTGGCATCGATGTAATTGACTCACCTCTTCCCCCAAATTTCTGCTATATTCCTTCCTACTATAGTAGCATGTTCTTCTTCTACTACTACTATAGGAGAAAGGAATAGACTTGCATGTATTAATTATAAACTTCCTATGAAGAGTAATATTTATAGCGTGAATACAAATACTAAAATTGCATCTAATCTCAAAAATAAAATGAACATTCGAGCTACACAAAACAGACAGCTAGATGTAGGAAGTATGAACCTAGGGTTTTAGGTTATTTCAGCTTCAAATAAAATAGCTACGCTGTGCCTAATAATATTCGTTCGGAATCTAATTTGCAACAAACATTTCTCCTAGATTCCCTGAGTGTATACCTGAAACTATGGCTACTATAACCGCATCTAATATAGCTTTGCATTTTAATAACCCACGTGGTCAAATATTCTACAGTTGTATGTGTAGAAACGTTGAGATCTGACTTCTAGGTAAAAATTTCTTAGAAAGATAACAAATATATCTCTGGTGTTAAGATATATCCACAACATAACTTTTTTCTTTTTTTTGTGATATAAAAAGAATATTTCATGCATTATTTTTTTTTTTACTCAAAACACACACTCTACATCATTAATTGTGCACCTCTGGGAGTTAAAATATAAGAGTACAAATCAAAAGCGAGAATGGAGAACAATTCTGCTAAACTTTATCAAGTTTTACGGTGCGATTTTCAAGCAGTTTTCATGGAGACGATAAATCCATTACATAGCACCAGTGCCCAACCTGTGCTTTCTTTTATCGAACCCGTAAGGATGGAAGGCAAAGTCGACCTTGGTGGAATTTAAAATCGGAAAGTAGCGACGGGTGAAATAGTGTTAAGCTCTCCGTACAGCGTGCTAACGATTCCTTTCTACTCTTGGTACAAGGCCCAAAATTTTGGGGTAGGCGGCCAGTCGATTAGATCGGCCCCAGTACGCAACTGGTACTTAATTTATCGACCCCGAAAGGATGAAAGGCAATGTCGACCTCCGCGGAATTTGAACTCAGAACGTAAAGACAGACGAAATACCGCTAAGCATTTCGGCCGGCGTGCTAACATTTCTGCCTGCTCGTTGCCTTAGGAATAAAAGTAATGCTTATTTCTTTACAAAATTAGTATTATATTCTGTCGTACCCTAAAGTATGAAAGGCAATGTTGATATCGGTGGAATTTGAACTCAGTACTAAAATGCCGGAAAGAATGCTGCTATGCAATTCTTCCTATGCTGTCACGTTCCTGCCAAGGTCATTGACTTCAGAAAAAAGAGGGGGGAGAACAACAACAACATCAACGACAAAAGATGTTTAAGATGCATTTAAAAAACAAACAATCCTTTGTCAAAGTAAGATTAATATTAAATCACTGTTAATGAATATAGATTAAAATATTTAAAAGAATTATAGATACCGGAATAACACTATAAGAAGTTTAAAAAGACTGCGACACAGATTATATATTGCAGTAAGAAAGTAAGTTATCTGTTGCTAAATATACGATTAAAGTCGCCGATGACGTTGTTGAATTGTGGAGCTGAATCTGTCAGTAAAATAATTGGTGAGGAATAAAAATAGGAACAAGAATTGCTAGAGAGATATATGAATAAACTGAAAAGTGCATTGTCCTAATTAACGTCCGTTTGGAGAGCAAATCTTTCAAAACGCGTTGCCCTGTTGATATATCGTGTTTTACTTGTTTCACATATACGACAGCGGCCATACTGGGGCACCACCTTGAAGAATTGTTAGTCACTTGAATTGACCCCAGTGCTTCTTTTATATGTCAATCGTCTCCGGATAGATGAAATATGAAGCTGCTCTGGTAGGATTTGAACTCAGAATATAAGACAACAAAGCTAAATAACATAAGGTATTTTCCACCTTGGTCTTCCGATGATGTTTTCCAAATGCTTTGATGACAAAACATAAAGAAGTTATGAAAAAGTGTTACTTTTGATGGATTGAGTATGTGGTCTACAGAATTTGAACATGTAGTCATTGACTCATATATTAACAGACTCTGCTGTACAGAAAGAGGATACAAGCACTAGCTAGATTCATATTGGCTGCATCTGTTTCAGCGGTCAAACATGAAGTGATAATCAATGCTCTAAACTCAACAGAGCCCAACGAAGACACATCTTCGGAGCAAAGACACCTTCTATACCAATCTTAAGAAGTGTTGAATGAATCTCATAGGAACTACCCAAATTCATGGGGCCTGAATGACACGACGTTTGACAAGCTTAATCCAATTTGTGAGCTCTGAAGCTTAAATACTCAAGCCAGTATTTATTTTTCTTTCAGATTTGGAATTTTTGCTGAAGTTCTCCTTGAACTTGTGCATTACCGACAGGTCAACAATCTTTAAGATTACACAGTTTTAAATAATCCAAACTGCAACAAGTTATTTCATACATCTGTCAAGACACCAATGAATAAGTCTGCCTTATAAAGCTTGTAGGCATTATTATCCATTTCCGGTTCATTGTACCTCGCACAACTTTCAGATATTTCCTGTATCTCAAATACCATTTTAGGCTTTTTGCAACACTTCATTTTGATTTCGTTGATGGGATTAGTGGAATATTGTTGCCGAAGGAAAGAATCTTTATTTCTTCCCGCAAAGCACTCAGTGGATGTATCGCCAAAAAGCTGTACACGTTTGCCTAAAATAAGATAACATGGTCTTGTTGTTACGTCATCTCCACATATAAAAGACCATTGAACTTGGATCGGATACCTCAATATTTGTGTTTCGAATGAAAGAACACTCTTAGGGCGAGCAAGTAGTTTATGATGCATGTCCTAATAACCTATTTTAAACTCACCACTAGCTTCGCCCTAATATACGGTTTTCTATCATTGTAGTCTTGCTAAACCTAATCGGTTGTTCTCTAAAGCTTCTTTATCATTACAGAGAATGTTTAGCTGAAACAGAGAAGAAATAGCCTAAATTTCATGAGAAAAATGTTTTTAATTTCTCCACATATGCTCAATTATACAGCTTACCTACTTCCTATTAATTTTCTGTACATGGAACGACAAGAATTCTTTGTAGCCAATCAAAGTTTTAACTGCCACCTTTTTAAAATATTTTTGCGACAATTATTTTAAAATCTGCTGCGGGAATAATTTATATCCTTAAAGAAAGTACAAAAAAGAAATTGAATAAATTCCTCGCTGACAATAAAGTTGTCAAATATATAATTAATTTCCTTATTCACATTAAAGAAGTTATCAAATATATAAACTCATATACAATTCATGATATGCGTTTAATATGAAATGGTGTATATAAAATGGGCAACGAAATATGTGGGAGCATAAATATACAAATACATGGACTGGGGTTCAATCCCAGCAAACGCGTTCGATATGTTCGAATAGCGGCCAAATCTCCCTCATTTCACTTTCTGTTATGTAAAATGTGGAGATAACATACCGGGTAATATAGTCACATGTAACCTTAAAAATTGTGGGATTTCCTTTGATCATAATGTGCTCCATTATAGTATAGTGCTGGGGGCCAAACAATACCAACATCTATAATATTTGAGGGTTAGAAACAAACTTACAAAATATGCAACGAAAGTTAATCACTCTGAACGTACGGCACCTAGGTAGGATCAGAGTATCTTAAAACCTCGACAACTTTCAGCTTGCAAAATACAGACCAAAATTTAAAGAAGACTGTCCATTTTCCCACATATCAGCTTTGTGACTTGAGGCAAGCAACATTTTTCCTGCCTGTATCAAAGGAAAGCGAAAGAATGAGCATTATACACTACTCAGCTGAGACCGGTTTGGACCACATACTGGTGGAACACTCGTTCATCTTCTGTGCACATCATAATCAGGCCTGATTCATAATTTACAAACCTATACGTATGGATTTTTAAATTCAGTTCAGGATTTCAGAAATTTATCCTTAGTCTCTGCACCGAAGATCATCTGGAATACACGAATTAGTTACGCTGCTCACGTTCTCCCTGTCAACGTCGTCGCTTATGCAAACCACTGATCATTCCTAGAGAGAAAATTGCTACTTGAATGAAGTATATATCATACACACGTAGCAAAATATATTCCTTACCATAGAACTTTCCATAGATGATGGACCTGTCATAACACATACATGCTCGGTGTGACAAGGCTAAAATCAGAAAAAAAGATATTTTAATTATAATAAATGCACAAATTCAAATAATAAATTCGTTTGGGCAACACTAAGCTTAAACACCAGCAATCGCAACCCTAAAGTATAACAAGCGACAAAAAGTATATAAACAAGAGCTTCAACCACCCGCTCACGATCATACACATTATAACAGAGAGTATTTGACAAAGAATATCTAAAATACTATCTACCTTTGTCATATTTTTAAATGATCACCCAATACCACAACAGAAATCGAGCTAGCGGTGGTTTTAATAGCAAATAGAAATACAAAATGCAACCCACAGCAAATAACTCCAAACTTCAGAAGGGAGAATTACCTGCTTTAATCTTCTATGGAGTTAAAGCAAGACCATTCCTTCCACTAAGTAGTCATTCCCTTTCTTCAAAACTGACATGATGAAAACTTCGAAATATTCTAAGGTCAGTGAGAGTTATATGGGTATCACCGAAATTCAAATCTCTAACCACAACCATAAATTTGGAAATACAAGAAAATTAAGATTACAGAGAACAGATGTAAAATTGGTAGAATGTATTGTAAAGAAACATCAATCGGAATGAGCGATAATTCATTTAACTGTAACAAAGTTTTGAAAATATATGTGATTTCTAAAGTGCGTAGATAGCAACTCCATAATAAAAGAGACTATTGTAGTAAAAATTAAAGTAATATAAAGTCTGTGAAGGACATCGTCAACTCTGTGTAACTGAAAATCTCCAGATTGGACTCAAACGGGTCTCTTTTTATATAGAAAATTAGACATCTTCATGTCCTTACATTAAACTAAAGAAATATAAACTAAAAGCTTACCGAGACTATTCCGGTACAAGAAAATTTCGAACTACGAACTGTGTCATTACGCATATATTTAACTGGCTTCATCATATCGACCACACAAGAACATGCAAACACAGGCTCAAGCCATGGGCTACTATTTTCCTCTCTTTGCCTGTGGTTACAAGCTTTATGGCTGTTATCAAATTATCGAGTGCATTATCAAATTACATTATCGAATATCGTGTAATAATTTTCTTTTCTTAGCAAATCGATGTTTTCTAGCTTTTTTAAAAACATTTTTTTTAAATTCCCAGCTAAGCTGCTTCATAATCTTCTTATTCTTTGAAGACATGTTTGCGATGCTGATGGTTTGGTCACCCAGAGAGGAATTTAGATTAAGCTTGTTGCTTTCATATTTCATGCGTTGTGACTAACCTCTAACTATTATCCATGTTCAAGTCATCTTTTGATATTTCATTCATTTCTTCTGACAAACACATCGAAAAGTTATAAAGAGTTTTTAACGCATGAGAAATAATTAGATTGGCGTTTTGTTTATTGATTGTTTGATTGGCTGATATCCAGTTAATTCAGATGTGAAGTCTTCTAACGCAATATTTAGTCACCATTTCGTTTCACATTTACACAGTGTTGTATGCTTCATTAACTCAGCGTTTCGATTGATGAATTACAATAGGTAGCCTCCATTAATGTTAAAGCAGCTTTATATCAAGGTTTCATTCTTTTTCTTTTTTTCAAACGAAGTCCAAAGTTTCATTTATTTTCACATATTTATCGATATATTTAGTTAGTTAGTCAATCCTGTTTTGCTAAGCTACGTATCCCCTCAAGGAAAATATGATCGCATAGAACTATATTCTATAGAAACAGTAATATTTATTTATCATGCATTTTTATGACCAGTAGCTAACCTTAGATACAATAAACGTCACTGTTTAATAATGACAGATCGCAACGATTTGGGAAAAATGATATTTGAAAACAGAATAATAATGTTCAAAACGGTCTGTGGCTGAACAAATAGTTGTCCTTCGGGACGAAAATTACAGCAGTAATATTTATCATTTTGAACACAGAATATTGTCCTATATCTTTATATGTTTATAGAATATTGGCGAGAAAAACATACACACTTTTGTAAAATCGAATAAAAGAACAGGGACATGTCCACCGTCATACAGACATTCGGGCACACACATACGTGTGTACACATTTGCAACTACAAAAATATATATATGAGTATGTATGTTTGTGTGTGAAGAGAGAGAGAGAGAGGAGCAGGCACACTGACACAGGCACAGATAGATAGATAGATAGATAGATAGATAGAAAGATAGATAGATAAGCAGGCGGGCAAGCAAGCAAACAGTCGGTCAGGCAGACAAACAGTCGGGCAGGCAGAGACACAGATATACAGGCTTGCAGGCAGATAGACAGAAAGACAGACAAGCAGGCAGGCAGGCAGGCAGAGAGAGACAGAGACAGACAGATAGACAGACAGAGACACAGATAGATAGATAGATAGATAGATAGCTAGCTAGCTAGCTAGATAGATAGATAGATAGATAGATAGATAGATAGATTTGGAAGCAATAGTACCATGTAATAATAGTAATTTAAGTTATATTTAATGGACGCGTGAAAATATATCTTAAAACGAGTCAAGCTCCATAAAACAACTATCGAAAGAAGCTGAAAATATTTATTTCCTTGTTTTCATATCATTCTTAATTATTATTCAATTATTTTCGTATTATTCTCAGTTGTTATTTAATTAATTTCGTATTATTCTTAATACTTTTAAAACATTTTTTATTGATATTTTACGTTGTTTTTACCTATATGAATCGCCTTCATCATTACTTCTGCTTCTCAAACCATTCCAGCAACGCCGGTGGAGGCGCAATGGCCCAATGGTTAGGGCAGCGGACTCGCGGTCATAGGATCGCGGTTTCGATTCCCAGACCGGGCGTTGTTAGTGTTTATTGAGCGAAAACACCTAAAGCTCCACGAGATTCCGGCAGGGGATGGTGGCGAAACCTGCTGTACTCTTCCACCACAACTTTCTCTCAATCTTACTTCCTGTTTCTGTTGTGCCTGTAATTCAAAGGGTCAGCCTTGTCACACTGTGTCACGCTGAATGTCCCCGAGAACTACATTAAGGGTACACGTGTCTGTGGAGTGCTCAACCATTTGCACGTTAACTTCACGAGCAGGCTGTTCCGTTGATCGGATCGACTGGAACCCTCGTCGTCGTAAGCGACGGAGTACCAACAGAACAGACCAGCAACGCCTGTATTTATTTTATTACATATTGCTCTCTCTCTCTCTCTCTCTCTCTCTCTCTCTCTCTCTCTCTCTCTCTCTCTCTCTCTCTCTCTCTCTTTCTTTCTTTCTTTCTCTCTCTCTCTCTCTTTCTTTCTCTCTCTCTCTCTACTTTCTGTTGGCTTCAGAGTTCACCTTGACTCACCGAAATGTTTTCCTTTATCATTTACGTGTTTACTCATCAGACCACGACCCTGCTGGGACACCGCCTTCGGACCCTAGTATTTTTTAACGCCTGATACTTATTCTATCAATCTCTTATGCAAACCGATAAATTACGTCTATTGGTAATGTGATTTCATGTGCAGAATCAGAAGTAGGGGTTTCTAATGATGATGATGATGATGATGATGATGATGATGATGTATCTGCAAGAAGTTGGGTACATATTTCTGACATCGATGCATACAAAAAGAATTGTGTAATATTTGAAGACGTTTTTAGGCACGTTACTTTACCTGTTTCAGCATATGGGAGAAACGCTTGTGAAATTGAAGCTGACACTTTCGACGAGGAAGGTATTCATTCGCTTGAAGGATGAACCGTAGCTAACCGAGATGTGGTGTAGCCAGTTATACCGCCACTTTGAATTTGTGTACCGTAAAAGTCTTTGGTCTTCTTTAGATAACCAGCTGCCATGTTGATTCAGGAGTGGCTGTGTGGTAAGTAACTTGCTTACCAAATACATGGCTCCGGGTTCAGTCCCACTGCGTGGCACCTTGGGCAAGTGTCTTCTACTAAGGCCTCGGGCCGACCAAAGCCTTGTGAGTGGATTTGGTAGACGGAAACTGAAAGAAGCCCGTTGTATATATATATATGTTATTTCTTTACTACCCACAAGGGGCTACACACAGAGGGGACAAACAAGGACAGACAAACGGATTAAGTCGATTATATCGACCCCAGTGCGTAACTGGTACTTATTTAATCGACCCCGAAAGGATGAAAGGCAAAGTCGACCCCGGCGGAATTTTAACTCAGAACGTAGCGGCAGACGAAATACCGCTAAGCATTTCGCCCGGCGTGCTAACGTTTCTGCCAACTCGCCGCCTTTATTTTTATAAATATAAATATATAAATATATATATATATATATATATATATATATATATGCGTGTGTATATGTTGTGTATCTGTGTTTGTCCCCCCAACATCGCTTGACAACCGATGCTGGTGTGTTTAGGTCCCCGTAATCTAGCGGTTCGGCAAATAAGACCGATAGAAGAAGTAGTAGGCTTACAAAGAATAATTCCTGGGGTCGATTTGATTCGACTAAAGGCGGTGCTCCAGCATGGCCGCAGTCAAATGACTGAAACAAGTAAAAGAGTAAAAGAGTAAACAAATCTTCAAAATTATTTTGACCTAGTTTCGGACGTTCCAAACGGGTATCGAACCCTGTCAGCAAAGCATTTACTTTTCTTACAAGAGACTTTAATGTTATACACGGAAAATCAAATTTTTACCATAGATTCTCTAGTTCCTGATCAATGATCTGATTTCTTGCATGTCTGGATTTTTAAACATTTGCTAATGCGTTATACCTTACAATGATGCTGGATTTTCTGAGGATTCTAATTAGTTCAGTCAACTCATGTGTCACATTCGTTATAATTCTTTGCTTTTTAACAGACTTTTCAAAGTTAGTTATATTTTTACCACCTTTTATTCGTTTGCTGCAACTGCTTGACTTGACTGCTTAAATGACATGATTGATGTTTGTATTTCACTGATTAAAGCAATATATTTCAATATCTGTAATAGAAAGAATAATGCATTCACCGATTATCTCAACAACAAATAATACTACTCAATACGTGAAACGACTTTTACCACTGTATATTTCGTTACTGGTATTTGGGGGTCATGAAGTAACTTCAGTCATAAACCCCTTTAAATCTAATAAAACAGCGTGAAGCAATAATACCGAATGTAATGTGAGTTTGACTAAAGCAATGCAAGTGTGACGCATTTGAAAATAGAGATATTAGTTGGTGGGAAGGTTTTTGAAAGTTAATAAAAAACGAAGTGCTGGTCACTGTTTTCTCATCAATTCTCATAGCAAGTCGCCCAGGCCATGTTCAAATTCAGAAAAAAATTTAAAAGTCATTACCCTAATGTATATATATCGCAGCTGGCAAAAATGAGTAGTCCGTGTATTTCAAAGGGCCAGCCTTGTCACAATACTGTATCACACTGAACCTCCCTGAGAACTACGTCATGGGTGCGCGTGTCTGTGGAGTGCTCAGCCACTTGCACGTTAATTTCACGAGCAGGCTGTTCCGTTGATCGGATCAACTGGAACCCTCGACGGCGTAAGCGACGGAGTGCCAGCAACAAACGTATTACAGGCATTTAATGCATACGTTTTACAGCAGGTATAGCTGTGTGGTTTCGAGCTAAATGACTTTTAATATAGCCCCGTGCCGACCATGCTTTGTAAGTGAATTTTGCGGACGGAGGCTGTTTGAAACCCATCATGTATATTTGTATACATGTGTGTGTCTGTGTGGTTGTTTATTACCCCACCACCATTTGACAACTGTGGGGTTTAATAGAACTGAGAACACATGAGTTCTCGTAAACGGAACACAATTGCATGATACGCCCACCCTTAGCAACAGCTGATACACTTTTGAACATTTATAGTGTAAAAGAACGGGGAGTTATGTGCCTCATTCAAGGGGGGGAAAGCCACCCGTTCCTGTATTCGAACTCACAATCTTATGAGTTGTAGCCAAGTGCAATAATCCCTGAGACGCGCTATTTCAGTAAATGTTTGTATGTGTATGAGCGATAAAATGAGCCGAGAAAACATATTAAGAAATCCAAATGCACGAAGTTGGATAATTAAACTAAATCCAAGAGGCGTAGAATTATATGAGATTTGTACCTAATCTCGAATAATCCGTTCAATAAGTTCAATGTAAATAGATTGCTTTCTTCCAGATAAGCGTAATACGGTTCTATATTTAAGAGATGAGGAATTATGTACATTATTTACATTATTTACATTTGACGGGCATTTGGTGTAGTGGTTAATAGCGTGGGCTACTAACCCCAAGATTCCGAGTTCGATTCCAAGCAGTAACCTGAATAATAATAATAATAATAATAATAATAGTAATAATAATAACAACATCGAAAAATACCTTAGGAATGAGAACCCAGGTTTGAAATTTCCCCAAGACACCTGACGAAGGCTGGAGGGTATATCAGCCGAAACGTTGTGTTAACAACAAACAAGATGAGGACAAATATCCGTCAAATGTAAATAATGTAAATAAGCGTAATATGTTTCCTACTAAATTCGGTACTGTAGAAAGTTTTCCAACTTCACCATTTTAATTTAAAAAGTGAGTTTTCTCCTACCCTTCGTGGTTTGCTAGGTGAAGTAAAGTTCATCTTTTTCATTTCTTTCTTTGGCTAAATGTTTTGTATTCATATATATATATATATATATATATATACGTATAGATGTATGTACATATACGTATGTATATATGCATATATATATATATATATATATATATATATATATATATATATATTCAAACTCCACCGAAGTCAACTTTGCATTTTCCTCCTTTCGGGATCGATAAACTAAGTACCAATCGATATTGGCTCGATATAATCGACTTACCGCCTCCGCCCGAAATTTCTGGCCTTGTGCCAAAATTTGAAACCAATACTACAATGACAAAACTATTGTTTTATTCATAGCGTTTCACGATGTAGAGATGAGGTTTCTGTGTAAATTTTAATAAAATCTAAACCGTAACACATCAGAAATATTTCGTATGTATGACTCTAAATTTGGAACTAACTGAAAATGTGAATACCTTTTCTTCCTGAGCACGTGCTATGCCAACTGGCATCGGAGGTGGTGGCGCCTCGTGGCCTTTTCTCCTCTATACACTCCGTCGCTTACGACGTCAAGGGTTCCAGTTGATCCAATCAACGGAACAGCCTGCTCGTGAAATTAACGTGCAAGTGACTGAGCACTCCACAGACACGTGTAACCTTAACGTAGTTCTCGGGGATATTCAGCGTGACATAGTGTGACAAGGCTGGCCCTTTTTGAATTACAGGTACAACAGAAACAGGAAAAAAGAGTGAGAGAAAGTTGTGGTGAAAGAGTACAGCAGGGTTCGCCACCATCCCCTGCCGGAGCCTCGCGGAGCTTTAGGCGTTTTCGCTCAATAAACACTCAGAACGCCCGGTCTGGGAATCGAAACCGCGATCCTATGACCACGAGTTCGCTGCCCTAACCACTGGGCCATTGCGTCTCCACGCTGTATACAATATAGCACGTTAATGGATCAACGCATAAGACTAACGTATCCCTCTATCCTCTCCCACTCTCTTCTCCCCACTCCGCCTCTCTCCCACTCCATTTCCCCCTCTCTCACGCACACATTCTCGCTATCCTCTTTTTCTCTTTATCACTTCACCAGCTTTTACTTCCTTTGACTTTCGCTGTTGCCATTATGTGTTCAAAGCCCTAGCTTCCCTGTAGGGCATCTAATGAACTCGGCCTATTGTCCTCTTTATCTTGCTAAAACACTCTCTGGTGGTTTTGGTTCACACATGCAAAAACAAAAAACAAAAACACCACACTTTAAATCTTTTCAATGGCTTTAAAACATGCAGCATGAAAATCTCATTATTCAATTGAAACATCGGAAACGTTCACATCAGGTGTGGTTGTCACATTCATATCCCAATCCAGCATGAAAATACTACGCGTGTATATATCTCAATAGGGATATAACAGTCCATAGGAATTTTATTCTATTTCTCTCCGGGATATATCAACCACGGTTATTTATTCGAATCCCAAATTATTAAAACGCCAAAGGTTTTAAACTTAGAATAACTCTTTGAATTGAGAAAAATGATTATCTCAGCTTTACCGGCTTATCCGGAAAGTATAAAGAAAATAATCAGTATTAACTTCATTTATTATTAGTATTATTACTATTATTATTATAATTATTATTATTATTATCATCATCAAAATATTTTGGATATTAAAAGGAATGAAACACATACAAAAATATGAATATATAAATCTTTAAAACATATTCCGCCAACATGTTTGAAAAGATTATGCTTGAAACCATAGAATGCTAAGAAAAACTGTATTTAAACTCCTATCAATCTTCGGCTAAGAATGTTAAGACATTCTGCGAATGAAAGATTAGGAATGTAGCTTTCAATTATAAGAGCGTGAACAATATAAATCAAGCTATGAAGCACGGCAACAGATAATACCTGACAATTATCCAAAAGTTTGTGAGCAAATGTTGAGTACAGCTTATAGCAAGATGTCATCCCCCGGCTTTATGAGGCCAAACTATGTAGTTCCAATTTCAGTTGGGAGACAATTATTTCATTTGCGTAACGAATTGCTCTTGGAAATGTATCCGTGTCATAACATTCCATATTTTACCCTTAAGGAGTATACGGCATTAAATACTTCTAAAAATTAATATTTTGAGCTACGACAATAAGGATTGTATAACAAAAATGAACTGAATTGCCACTAAAATAATTTTAATTACTTTTTACTGCGGTTAATGCGGTGAGCTGACAGAATCTTTAGTAAGCCGTGCAAAATGTTGAGCGGTATTTCGTCCGTCTTTATGTTCTGCGTTCAAATCCTATCGAGGTCTATTTTGCCTTTCGTCCTTTTAAGGTCGATAAAATAAGTACCAGTTGAATACCAGGGGTCGCTGTAATCGATTTACACAAAATTGCTGGCCTTGTGCCAAAATTTGAAATCATTATTTACTGAGGTTAATGCGACAAGCTGACAGAGCCGTGAGGACGCCGAACAAAGGAACATAGAGGAATTTTTCCAGTTCTTTGTGTTCTGAGTTCAAATTCTGCAGGGCAGACTTTGCCTTTCATTATTTCGAGGTCGATAAAATAAGTACCAGTTGAGTACTGGGGTTAATGTAATTAACTAGCCCCCACCTCCACCAAAATTATTTCAGGCCTTGTGCTTATAATAGCAAAGATTATTACTTACTGAGGTTTATCAATATGCTTAAGCCAACTTGTACCTGTTTTCACTATTGTTTCATATTTTGCCTCGTAATTAACTATTCATATATTCAACATGCTCAGATGTAGCGCGGAATTTTTGTCAGTGAAGAGGTCGCGGTTTCAAAACGAGGAAAATATATTAGCAAATTAAATTTAAATTTAAATGTTGAAGTGAATCTAACGGTTTTTGTGTGTTTTTAAATGGCTTATAAACACCTTTCACGCTGCAATTCTTTTAGTTTCAGCACGCTATCTCAGATAGCTGTGCAAATACATCTGCGTAATTATTCATACACTGAAAATTCATTGATGATGCAAAACTAGAGTGTTCTTTGAATACACCCTCTACCAAATTTCCTAACAATAAAATCTGTACACTCTTTCCAGATTTAACTTGAAGTATTCTTGAACGCCGTCCAAATATCTGATTGTTTAAGATAACTGCCAATAATTATGAAAATCTACTAGCAAAGAGCCTGATATCTTCCGGTTGTTATTGCACGCAATAAAAGCTTCTATACTCAGGTCATCTGATTATGTGTATCATTTACAATGAATTTTGCTACCTGCTTCGTTGAGAAAA
Organism: Octopus bimaculoides; assembly: GCF_046866305.1. Taxonomy (NCBI): domain Eukaryota; kingdom Metazoa; phylum Mollusca; class Cephalopoda; order Octopoda; family Octopodidae; genus Octopus; species Octopus bimaculoides. The sequence continues at coordinate 39,361,806 of NC_142947.1, read as the reverse complement.
AAATACTGAGGAAAGTGAAGCTGACTTAACTTCGTCTTCGTTTCCTAGAATGATATTATCGACTGGGTGGAGGCGCAATGGCCGAGTGGTTAGGGCAGTGGACTCGCGGTCATAGGATCGCGGTTTCGATTCGCAGACCGGGCGTTGTGAGTGTTTATTGAGCGAAAACACTTAAAAGCTCCACGAGGCTCCGGCAGGGGATGGTGGCGAACCCTGCTCTACTCTTCCACCACAACATTCTCTCACTCTTACTTCCTGTTTTTGTTGTGCCTGTAATTCAAAGGGTCGGCCTTGTCACACTGTGTCACGCTGAATATCCCCGAGTACTACGTTAAGGGTACACGTGTCTGTGGAGTGCTCAGTCACTTGCACGCTAATTTCACGAGCAGGCTGTTCCGTTGATCGGATCAACTGGAACCCTTGATGTCGTAAGCGACAGAGTGCCAACACACATACACACATTATCGACTGGAATTTAGATATAATTTAGTCACGTTTGGTCAATTCTTGCTCAGTTGAGTGTGTTACAAGAGATAATCAAAGAATAATATACTGTGTTTTCCTTGTTTCAGTCATTAGACTGCGGCCACGCTGGGGCACGCCCTGGAACGTTTTAGTCGAACAAATTTATCCTAATACATAATTATCTTTGTGAAGTTTGGAATTTCTTTGTCGGTTTCTTTTGCTGAACTTCTAGGTTGTTAGGATGCAAACAAACCTATTATCAGGTAATGCTCGGGAACAAATACAAAACACACACACACATACAGACGTGTGTAAATATGTGTGTATGTAAAGACCTGGTCAAAAATCTTCTTGGTCTTATAATTTGGATTATATATATGTGTATGCGCATGCGTGCGCGTGTGAGTGTGTGTGTGTGTGTGTGTCTTTTGTATTTGTTTCCGAGTATTTCATGATAGCATTGTTTGTTTTATATATATATATATATATATATATATATATGTATGTATATATAAAACAAACAATGCGCACGGTCGAAATTAAAAATATAAAACTGCGGCAATTCACCCATCGCACCCTGTCTATATATGTATACACATAAACATATGTGTGTTTGCAAATTAAAGGTAGAATGTGTGGTGCCGAAAAACCAAGTAAGGAATGATAGCACACATAAATTGACGAAAGGAAGTGTACACCGCTCTGAAATTAGATTCTTGTAATCGATGGAGAACCCATTTAGAAACTTAGAAAATAGAATTATTTGTGCACTAAATTCAGAATGAGCAAAACTTCTGTATATAACATATAAGTTATTTGTGAATGCTAACTTAAATAACTTTTACGACACGCAGAAAATTACTATACAGTTATTATACAAGACACGTATTTTCGGTGAAGCTGTGTTATTTAAGTTCCCATAGTAGAAAATTGGAAAAACTAATGCAGTCTATTTCATCGTGTTAGTCGTGTGCTCAGTACGGACACTAGCTTATTAAGGGCTGCTATGCTGGAAAGTAAAATACTTCAAAATTGGTTAGATATAGCACGGTGGTTGTGTGCAGTATACTGCATTCGAAAGTAGTGTGGCTAATAGAGATGTTACTAAGCTAAACGCTTCGAAATTAACGTTCCTAAATCAAATCTAGTCTTGGATTTGATCAATACGACAGCTGATAATCAAGGGTCAGGAAACTGATTGTAACGTAGTGCGGATCCAAAGCAGCGAGCTGGCAGAATCGTTAGCACGCCGGGCAAAATGTTTAGCAGCATTTCATCTGTCTTTACGTTTTGAGTTCAAATTTCGCAGAGGTCGATTTTGTCTTTTATCCTTTCGGGGGATGGATGAAATAAGTACTAGTTAAGTACTAGGATCGACGTAACTGACTTACCCACTCCCGCTAAGTTAAGTTCCTGGCCTCGAGCTAAAATTTGAAACTATTCTAGAGTGAAAGTAAATACTTATCCTAAATAAGTAGTTTGGAAATTCATTATGTCTATTGTCTTCAATCTCGTATTCTTAAATAATGCGGTTAATTGGAAAAAGCGTTTCCGCGTCGGACAAAATGCTTTACGACCTGAGTTCAAATACTGCCGAGGCCGTCTTTGCTATTCATCATTTCAGCATCAATAAATTAAGTGCCATATCAGTACTGGAGTAGATGACTTACATACAACCCCGAAATTGCTGGACTTTTGCCAATATATGAAATCAATGTCGTATGTTTAAATGACTTGGTACTGGGGTGTAACGTTTGGGGTTTAGATATGCAGATAGCCATACCCTAGAAGGTTGAAATAAGCTACATATTCCAGCGACTAGCTTGAAATTTTTGATAAGCTATTATATT
>NC_142947.1:39324491-39354491 GCF_046866305.1 Octopus bimaculoides | reverse complement strand
TGTATAAGCACATGTTACTGAGATGCAACCGGATAAATTCTAATCTCTTTCACGGATATATAATGATGGACGGAAGTCATCGTACTATGTTGAGTACATCGTGGTATGTTGATTCTTGTTTATTTTTATGTGTCTCGACCATAGGTGTACTGATGAACAAAAGATGCAGCTTACTTCACAGTTTTGTTGTATTGATTGAGAAACCAGTGGTTTGCCGTTAAGTTAAATGTTTTTAAGAGATTAATTTTGAAAGCTGCATTTCCTCGCTTTCGGTAAATATGTTGCTTATTTTTTGGTAGTTTTTGACTTATTTAGTCCCTCTAAGCGTGAGGCATTACTATATAGTTAATGCCCTTATATAAATTATATATATTTACGGGAAAAAAACAATGAGTTTTTTTCCTTATGGGTTTTTTTCACGCTGACTACTTGATAAATTCTTATAAAGATTTTATCCTATATTATATTATATTATATATATATATATATATATATATATATATATATATATATATATATATATATATATATATATATATATATATATATATATATATATATATATATATACATATATAAGCACCCAACAGTTTATCCAGGTGCCCACCCACACTCGAAAGCAATTCCCCTAACCTAGTCAACTATCGTCAAATGAATCTCACAATATCGTTCTCTAACTCCTTCAGCATATCTATCTATCTCCCTCCCTCTTTCTCTCTCTCTCTTTCTCTCCATCCGCCTTCTCATTCCCTTCCTACATCTATCCATCTTTCCCTGTCCCTCTCTTTCCCTGTCCCTCTCTTTCCCTGTCCCTCTCTTTCCCTCTCTCAGTCTCTCCTTCTCTCTTTCTCTCTCCTCAATGACCGTCTTCTGAAAAGCTAGATCCCCATGGAAACCTAGTCCTTTCTATCACTCACCAGTCCACCCTTGTCTTCCAGAACTTAGTAAATGCAACGCTGTCAACAACCTTCAGCCATGACTGGAATGCACGTCTTTAGCATGACTTTTCTGCTTAAAGGTTCGTCTACTTTTCCCAATTGGTTTTCCTAGCTTCCCAAAATATTTCGCTATCATTTATGTAAATTTAATTATATATCAATATACAACTTTATCAGGTATACCTGCAGTTGTAATTTCAAATTACAACTCTTTCCGACATTCTCTGTCACCTATCTCTCCTTCTCTCCCTTTCTCTCTTGCATACAAGCTATGTATCATTATAAATAGTATTATACATACATATATATATATATATATATATAGATAGATAGATAGATAGATAGATAGATATATATATATATATATATGAATAATAACAATAAATGGAACAAAACGCATATAAATAAAAGTTCCTTTAATTCCTCTACATGTTTCAAAATATATGTGTGCTCTCCCCCAAAGAAGTAAGAGCTGCTGGAATTCCACATATATTCATCGTCAGGGAATCAACATATATATGCGTTTTGCTCCATTTATTGTTATTATTCATATCTACTCAAAATGCATCACTTCAAGTTGGTATCTCTACCTATAAAACGGGTGTGATAACCTGTTTTTTTTTGTGTAATTTTTGCTGCCCATGGTAACTATTTACATTGTCAAAGGTTTTTTTAAACTGAGATAATATTAATATATACATAAACTAATATATATATATATATATATATATATATATACATATACACAAATATATATATATACATATATATGTGCATGTATATATATATACGTGAGTGTGCGCGCGTGTGTGTGTGTATGAATATATATGTTTATATCTATATGTATACATATAGCTAGCTAGCTAACTAGATAGATAGATAGATAGATAGATAGATAGATAGATAGATAGATAGATAGATAGATAGATAGAGAGATGCTCCAGCATGGCCACAGTCTGACAAGTAAAATATGTAAAAGATATTTCTCTCTGATCTTCGACAACGTCCTTTGATTTGTGGCTGGGATTATCTGCTGGAAATATCTGCAGTAGCTGCCGGCTAATGCTGTGGCTTAACATTTTCTTGGCACTTCCTTCTGCGTTAATTAATGATCTCGCAGATTGAGGAACATCTCAGATATCAATTCATCAATCCCCTCTGCTGTCTAAAGAATTAAGTTAATGGAATGTGGATTCATGGACGCAATTACTGCCGAAATGAAATATTCCCTTTCCAACTTATAAGAAAATTAGAAACCGAACACCTTCATAAGAAATGTCGAATGATCATCTGGGATGAATGTCCGATAGCACACACGAATTCTCTTCAAGCTTTGGATAGGAAATGGATGGAATTTAGTGAAATAAGATCGTAAATGCGAAATGTAGCAGTCATGCTATCTGAGTTTGTAATTGGCCCCAAAGGAATAAAGGTAAATAATATTTGTGCTTGAGTTCTTCATAGTTTGGCGGATCAAAGATAAAGCAATTCCGTCGTATTTGTAGACAGTTTGAAGATGAGGTTAGGGCAAAAATGATAACGATTTAAAGCAAACACAAATTCCGTATACGTTTATTCAATGGAGATCACGGGTAAGATCTGACAATACAATTGCTAAGCCTCACCTTTAAGACTCAATCTCACGTAATTCCTACCACAGTTTCCAGTGTTTCCTTGTAACTTCTTCTGCATCAAATAAGAAACTCTCCGGTTCCTTAATTCTTGGCAATGTTGCACAAACCTAATACTATGTCTGCCCAATCCAGAAAAACGTCTTCTCGCGGAATGTTTTGTTCTGGTCCAAAGAGAAAAGTACTGCGGTCACTAATATCTTGAAAGCGGCTACAATAGCCATGAATTTGTTTTGGCAGATATTAGCATGCAATAGACTTATCAGTAATGTCTTTCTATTTACACCATGAACATCAATGAAGAAAGTAGTAGCTTCTTGTAAACGCTGTAAACCTTGCCCCAAATCCAGTAAAGAGAACAAAACATGAGATTCTACTTGTTGGTGAGTTTCAATTTATTGTTACTGAGTTATTCTTTTATTTTTTTTTACTTGTTTCAGTCATTTGACCGCGGCCATGCTGGAGCACCGCCTTTAGTCGAACAAAGCGACCCCGGGACTTATTCCTTGTAAGCCTAATACTTATCCTCTCCTTCTCTTTGACGAACCGCTAAGTTACGGAGACGTAAACACACCAGCATCGGTTGTCAAGCGATGTTGTGGGGACAAATACAGACACACACACACATATATACATATATATATATATATATATATATATAGATATGCAGGGCAGGGAATCGTCAATTAGTAATAAAATTAATAATTAACAATTTTGCCGGGTAGCTCAGTATGAAAAACCTTTTCGGTAAAAATCATTTATAATCATAAATATATAGGGATTGACAGTAACCTGCTTCTCCAACATACTGAGAATTCAGAAATAGCAGTCAAAGAACTACTGATTTCAAAACTACAAATTTTACTCTAAATTGATAGCGATATTTTTGATACACACAGAACAAAAAACAGTAGAGAAGAGTAAAAAAACCACCTGCCTTTAGTTAATTTATATCAAAAATATCGCTATCAATCTAGAGTAATAATTTGTAGTTTTGAAATCAGTAGTTCTTTGACTGCTATTTCTGAATTCTCAGTATGTTGGAGAAGCAGGTTACTGTCAATCCCTATATATTTATGATTATATATATATATATATATATATATATATATATATATATATATATATATATATATATACATATATATATAATATATAATATATGATATATATATATATATATATATATATATATATATATATATATATATTTGCGCATTTAAATAGCTGCCAAATATTTTGGTAAGATAAGTATTGTAACTGTTACCAAAGTAGCAAAGTTCTCACTTGAAAAGTTGTTTATACTTAGTTTAAATATAATGACTTTCGTATAGGTGATACAATTTTGGGAGCATATCAATTAAAATGAGAGCCATGACGCAATCCTATATATTAATAAAACTTGTTTATAATCCTATGCGCATTTCGATGCAAGATCCCGACTTACTCTTGTCTGAGATAAGAAATTAGGGCCTTCCATCTCTTCAGGGCCAAGTTACATTAATTCACAACAGACAACATTATTATTTGTATATAAATTACATGTATATAGAGAAGTTGTAATCAGGTTGTTTCGACTTACAATATCGGTTAAGAAAACCGTTATATAGTAGAGTAACTAAGTACAATTGTTAAGCTAGGATATTAAGTAACGACATGCTTACGACGCTGTTTTATCAAATAAGAAAACCGTTAGAGGTTTGAGAAGAAAAGAAATTAAAAGAAAAATTACCTTTTATAGATCTTGCAGAAATACAAATTAATGGTCAAAGGGAGGTAAGTCTAGCAAAATAAGGTTTTTGATCTACATAATTTACATCATTGTGATTAACCCTATCAAATAATTATATTTTATTTTTTAAGTTTTAAATGATTTTGAGAAATAATTATTAAAGGATATGTAATCAAGATAAATTATAAATTATAAATTATAAAATAAAATAAAGTAGGTAACATTCAGATTGAAACCAACTTTTTAAAATCTTGGCTATATAAATATGCTCGAGCTTCTCGATGAGGACTGCGTTGTCAGTTTTATTGGTGCAACCCACCCTATTGCCAAACCAAGGTGAAACTGTTATGTTTGTTGCCCGAAACCTTCGACGAGGTAGTCAACAATTTACCGGAATCAAAGCTGAAATTTTGTCACAGCATCTTAACAGCATAACGAAAAATCACGGTCCCTTGGCGGTTTGATATATAGAAACTTCTAACATGAACTTGAATGAGGCGAATCGTATTCGTAAAGCAGATCTAAACGTGTGCCAGTAAAACTTTTTTTCTTTTCCTTCTTGCCAATATTATTGACAGAAACGTCATCTGTTGCATAGTACTTTTAAGATATTTGGGCGTGAGGGTAATTCGAAACCACACCAAGAATTTGTTTTCACCTTTGAATTCATAAATATCAATTGAAATGTGATAATCAAGAAGAGCTCTTTATTTATGAAGGTTTCAGATTAAAACTGTCCTTTTGCTATTGATATCTAACGAGAGAAAGAAAAGACGAGAAAGAGATTTGAAATAGATATTTTGTAGAATGAGAGCGGCTGTTTAGATTAAAGCGAAAGGAATGCCTGACTGAAGCAAAGAATTTAATATGGAGCAGTAAGAGGGAAAGAAACGTAAAACAAATATATATACTCAGCGGTGACACTGCAGAAGTCATTGCATGCTACATGTATGGCACACACACACATACACACACAGAAGATGGACAAACAACAGAAATAAGATTGATTAAATGTGCGTGTGTGTGTGTGTGTTTGTGTGTGTGTGTGTTTGTGTGTACGTCATGTACGAAAGCCACTGTCTACTTTGAGTTTCGCTGTTAGTTAATCAGGAATGTTTTCATTATACAAGGCAAAACTTTCAGTGGACAATCACTTGCCATATATTACAAACATGTCTGTCCTCTTTGCCAAATGTATTAAGTTATATACCAAATCATGATTCTTCTATATCAAACATATATTTCAACATATATGTTAAAATTGTATCACATTTATAACAATATATATATATATATATATATATATATATATATATATATATATATATATATATATATATATATATATATATGTTATCTACGTAGAAAATTACACAGATTACGAATTTGGGAAATATATATATATATATTTTATAGATTAATTTTTCTTAAAGAAACACTCAATGCTCCTTTCCCCCACCTCGCCCACCATCACCTACCAGCTTTCTAAAGGCTAAAATCTCCCAATATTTCACTTCTGTCTGATGTTTACCGCATGCGTAGGATTCTACTGAAATAGTAGACTTTAAAAATACCAGACCACCACAGAAACACCCGACATGCTAGAAACAACAGGTAAATGATATTATTCTGAAGAAATGTCCCTGCTTTTCAAAAAGCTAAAAGTGAAATATTGGGAGTGTGTAGCTTTTTGAAAGTGATGAGGTGATGGGTAAAATTCTTAAAAACTCGTACTCTGTTTTTTCTCCTGGAATACCAAGAATAAAATTTGAAAAAAGTAAAAAATTAATTTGGTCTGGAGAGGGAGAAAATTAAAATATTGAGAACGTATTTTGTTGGTGAAATCCTAATCTCCTGTATTGGAAACATAGGAATTCGAAGAAATTAAGGAAACAAATAAGGGAGCGACAGAAATATCTCCACGGACATGTTAGAAAGAAGAGATAAAGGACAGGGTTTCTGGGAAAACTTCATTTTAAGTTTATAGGAAACGATCATTTCAATTAGGTTTGAGCTGTAAATTTGCACGTGTACAATGCAAGAATTAACATAATTCACACATAATTCACACATACCTAGAGTGTGTGCGTGCGTGTGTGTGCGTGCGTGTGTGTGTGTATGTGCGTGTTAGAGGAAGTTATTTTATGGCATTTTTTCATTTGAAGAAGCAAAGTTGTCAACTCGAGATACATGGGATGTACATGATTCTATGTTAAATCAACATTTATTCGTTGCCCGTCAAGATGTCTTTGGTTGTGTGTTTTTCGAATGGTCGTGCCTCGCTGGAATACGTTGGCAAATGGCTTTCATCCGCGCTAACCGCCAATTATTGAATCTTCCAAATGTGTACGTAGATAGATTTATACAAAAGCATACGTATGCAATAATAAATAAATAGGTAGTTATACAATGTTACTAACAGACAAATACATATCTTCATATAGACAGACAGACAGACAGACAGACAGACCGACAGACAGACAGATAGATAGATAGATAGATAGATAGATAGATAGATATGATATGATATGAGAAATGATATGATATGATATCATATCATACAATAAATTCCAGCAATGCAGGACATGTCTATGTACCAAATTATGTGATGACATATATATATGATTAAATACCCATAAATGCCTACACATAAGATAAGTAAGCACTTGTTGTACAAACGCATACACACATGTGCATATATACATGTGTGTATGCTTGTGTGTGTGTGTGTGTGTGTGTGTGTGTGTGTGTGTCTGTGTGAATTCAAATGTATGTGTTCAAACATGTACAGTGTCCTATGTCCGTTCATTGCTTATAATTACATATTCATACGTGCGTCTATTAATATGGCTTTTTGTAAAAGTGCAAAAAATAGCATTAGAATAATTAGAACACATCTATCACCCCTTCTAGCTACAATTTATGTAGATACCAAGCTGTTTTACATGTAATTTCGACCAATCTTCCTGCTAATTATCATCTATATGTGCATACGCACATACATATAATGCACATACACGCATACACTATATATATATATATATATATATATATATATATATATATATATATATATATATATATATATATATATATATATATGGTTGTATATGTATATATATATGCGTCTGTTTATGTATATATGTGTGTGTATATATATATATATATATATATATGTGTGTGTGTGTGTGTGTGTGTGTGTGTATGTGTGTGTGTGTGTGTGTGTGTGTGTGTGTGTGTGTGTGTGTGTGTGTGTGTGTGTGTGTGTGTTTGTATGTATGTACGATTGTATGGTTATTATCAATGTTTGTGGATATACACGATCAATATCAGAAATACCTTTAGGACAAAACCATCCCGACTGTTTAAAAGCTCAGGTGTAAGCAAATAGTTGAAAAGTTCGTAAATTGGCGTCAGAAGATATTATTGCAAATGTAGAGTACAAATGAAATAATATACAGTTGCAATAAAATGGAAAGTTCTCGCATACGTACAAGAAGCAGTATTCAGTACCTTTAGGGAAACTATTATGCTTGATAGGACAAAAACAAAAAAAAGAAATGAAGGTATCACCAAGGAAAGAATACAGAATTTTGATAATGGTAAATATCCAGCATAATTACGAGAAATAATTGTAATGGATGAAGTATAAGTAAAGTGCATATTGAGGCAAAAAGTATTTGGAAGTATATGTGCAGGAAAACGAAGATAAGTAGTAAAGCCGAAATATATTTGTGCAGGAGTGGCTGTGTGGTAAGTAGCTTGCTTACCAACCACGTGGTTCCGGGTTCAGTCCCACTGCTTGGCACCTTGGGCAAGTGTCTTTTACTATAGCCTCGGGCAGACCAAAGCCTTGTAAGTAGATTTGGTAGACGGAAACTGAAAGAACCCCGTCGTATATATGTATATATATATATATATATATATATATATATATATGTGTGTGTGTGTGTGTGTGTTTGTGTGTGTGTGTTTGTCCCCCCAACATCGCTTGACAACCGATGGTGGTGTGTTTACGTCCCCGTAACTTAGCGGTTCGGCAAAAGTGAACGATAGAATAATTACTAGGTTTACAAAGAATAAGTCCTGGCATCGTTGGAATCCGTTTCTAACAGCATCGGGGATGTTCTTTTTTCAAGAAAGTTCCCTCGGGATAGTGAGGCCCAACAATTCTAGAAGCTGTCAGTACTTTGAACAGATTAAAAGGATGTGATGATGTTTTCTTGATATGAATAGCGTTTGCGTTTTCCTGTTGTTAAACATAAGTTGGGCTTCTGCCCATTGTTGGTTGCTTTCGAAGTGCCTATTCATCGAATTAGAGTTTTCGGCGTGTACTGACAAGGTTCTGAATGGATTATAAATGGCTGGAGAAACTTAGGAACGGACGAATGCTTGTGCCCTTACACTGGCAAGGATGAAGAGTAGTGCTGTCATATTTGATGTCACAGTAAGTATTCATTGATTTAAAGATAAACAAGTGGGACACAGAAGCTTAGAATATACCGTAGTTGATAGAATGGCGGACAGAAAACTGTGGTGGGGAGCATCATAGCCATGCGTTGAGAGGAATTCTTTGGGGTTTGAATAATGCACCTTTGGAAACATGAGTGTTTTGCTCAACATCCTTAAAGAAACCTTATTCAGGGACCTTTTGAGCAGGATGGGCTACTCGACGTGAAGAAAATTCTAACTGGGCCCCACCTGCGAGGTCATACGCTGTTTATCTTGATATGAGATCACCATGTCGCGCACATATGGTTGTGATGCATGTGCCTGGTGTACCCTTATCAGACGGGTAGTCATGATGGGTATACTGGGCTTCGTATATCTTACCCCAGTGTCACTTTGAGGGCATGCACTACTCTCTCACTCAATAATAATAATAACAACAACGACGACGACGACGACTATGATGATGATGATGATGATGATGATGATGATAATGATGATGATCTATTGAAACTCTGTTACATACTGACATATGTTCAAAATCATTAATATGTACAGTGTACACATCTTCGGATAAGATACTTTTATCGAACGAAGGGCAAGCCTATTCAACGTCACCGTAGATGTTAACATCAGACGTATTACATCGAAAAGAGATTTATTGTCCGAATAATTAAAAAGTTATTAAGCGCCTTTCTAGTCCTAAAACAATACAGTTTCTAGGTAGCGTGATATCATATCATATGATTAATTTTCTCGAAAACGTTGGCAAAGTCCAGGAAAGTAAGTCTAGTTTCCAGTGATTGACTACCTGCTTCAATATCCAATAGTAATTTGTAATGTTACAATGCAGATGCGTGGAACAGCTTCTATCCAGGACATAAATCATACAGAATTTTCCCGTATTTTCTCTGATATTCCAATCCATTACTTACATGTGATCTTTTATATGCTGTAAAGACAATACATACATATATATATATATATATATATATATATATATGTATGCAAGAAGTATATATGTATCCACACACACACATATATAGGTATATATAGATACATATATGCTTGTATATATATATATATATATATATATATATATATATATATATATATATATATATATATATATATATATATATATATATGTATATATATATATATGTATATGTATTTATGTATGTATATGTATATGCTTGTGGAAAGACACACGGGGTGAGCGATTGGAGAGAGAACAAGGTAGATGGATAGATAGATAGATAGATTCATTTAGTCAGTCAGTCATTCACTGATCGATTGATCGATGATCGATTGCTTCAATGATTGATAGACAGAAGGCAGAAAGAACCTGAAGGCGAAATGCATAGATCCATACATACATACATACATACATACATACATACATACATACATACAGACAGACAGACATTCGTACATATGTACACAGAAAAATGCACAAACAAACACGTACAAACTTCATTAAAGGAATGACTACTAAACTGAAATGCAATACTTTTCAAACCATGTTTCCGTATGAAGATTAACAGCTAAATTATCGGGCATATATATGCACGTAAAAATTACGATTCATCTTACGTACAGTGAGGTATGAAAGATGATATATCACTCCATCATATCCAACATCACTCGATATTTAAAATATTGCATGGTACACTAATATTATAGGAATTAATAGAGATATCATATGAAGCTAGGGCTAAAATTATTGCTTTGCGTCTCAAAGGACTCGAGTCTGGAAAGGTTTGCTGAATAGGTGAGCAAATTCAAGATCAGACAGATTTTGTGCCACAAATCTTGAAGTCTGCCAGCTGTTTGTAATATTATACATCTTTGCGTTGCACAAATATTCTTTTCTACTCTAGACACAAGGCCCGAAATTTTGGGAGAGAGCACCAGTCGATTCGATCGTCTTCAGTACGCAACTGGTACTTAATTTCTCGACCCCCAAAAGTATGAAAGGCACAGTCGACCTCGACGTAATTTGAACTCAGAAAGTAGCAGCAGACGAAATACCGCTAAATTTCGGGAGAAGGGGATCGTAGGATCAGGAATTCAATTCTTGGCAGCTTGCTGTCTCCTTGAGCAAGACACTGTATTTCTCGTTGCTACCACTCTCCGGGCTTTTCTGGGAGTGTTTTTTTTAAATTCTTTTTGAGCTTCGTTAGCTTCGGAGACAAGTCTGGGAAATATGAAGCCTGACGAACAAATGGTGTGTTTTGCTTCATGAGGAATGCTTCGACGACGTGGGCGTAACGAAATAACTGAACTGACTCCTGGCTGGTTCCAACTTCGACAACAATCTCCTCAATAGTCACACGGCTGTCTTTATAGACTGTTCCTCAAACCTTTGCAATCATTTCGTCGTTTCTGGTAGTCGATGGTCTGCCACAATAAAGGTGCCGCCATCTTTGAACTGGTTATACCACTCCTTAATTTGTGTGTTTTCTATAGCACCATCTCCAAAGGCCTTCTGAATCTTCTCGATTGTCTGGGTTTGCGTATCACCAAGTTTTTGGCAGAATTTAATACAGTATCTTTACTCAATGCGCTCGATTATCTTGACTCAAAAAGAAAAATCGCTTAGTACACTCTTCACGTCTGAACTCAACACGTCACTGCGGGCGAATGGCACAACCTACAGACACGATACTTTTTGTGCATGCTCAGGAACGACGCATCCACCTAATACCCGAGTGGATTTTGCTCCCGTATTATTATTTTGTGCAAAAAATAATCAAGGTCGGATACTTTTTGACTACACCTCGTATATGTAATTGACGTTATAAGAATTGAGCAAGTTTGAGAGAACTTGAAATAAATCATCGTGGAACGGTGAAGCGGTGAAATACTAAGCAGATAGATGTATGAATAATAGCGTGGATAGAAAACAGCTGTACTTGGAACTCGATCCCGTGAGATATATTATGTGTGTGTGTGTCTGTGAGAGAGACAGCGGGAGAGAGAGAGAGAAAGAGAGCGAGAGAGAGCGAGAGAGAGAAAGAGAGAGTATGTATGTCTGTGTGTGTGTGTGTGTGCGTAAGTTTGGACTGTTAATATATAAATATCCATATATCCCTACGTGAATATTTATCGTCTTTATTTTATCTCTATTTACATGTATATATGAATACATATATAAGTACACACACGCACACACACACACATATATATATGTATATATATATATATATATATATATATATATATATATATATATATATATATATATATATATATATATATATATATATATATCTTGAAACGTCTGCAAGGGCTCCGAGATGTGTGAGACTAAGGCAGTTATTGCAGCTCAGCAAGGTTAGGATGCCAGAAAGGGACGCATCATTAGATCTCTCGCTGCTGCTTGAATTCCTTGTGCACTCTACCAAAGACACCTCTGTTCGGAGAGTGAAATAAGCTGCCAGCTGCTCACTGTGATTCAACAACAGCAAAACCAAAAGATTGTTGTTTAGCCTTTGGGTCAAAAATTCACGAGATGCCTATTATGAAAAGCCGATGCTATACACATCTTGTTAATGCTTGACGGGGCAGGTTGTATCTGAGACAACATTCACTAAAAGGAACCAGATACCAAAATGAAAATGAAAAACGGAAAACAAAACGTGAAAACGAGGTTATTCATTTTATGCTGCAAGGAAAAGAGGGAAAGAAACAATAGTAAAATCAGAGGTTTGAGTTGTGACTGATTCTCAAGGAAATAGAGAGAAGGAAGAAATGTACAAACACAATTTTACTGAGGACGTTAATCATTGAATTACCTCTTTAAGATGGCGGAGTATGATTTGTGAGAGTTTGCTTTATCATACCTTGCAGATCCATCAACGTCTGTTCACAGTTGGAAGGTTGGTGATCATTACGATGGTGGCTATTGTGGCGTCGGCGGCGATGTCGCCATTAGTGTCGGTTGGGTTGCTGGGATGGCGGAAGTGAAAATTACGCCATGATCATTTATAGTAACTTTGTTGATAGATGTTAAAGATGGAAGCGGATTCCGTCGACGAATTTAGCAACTGCGCTGTAGGAATGTTACTGGCAGTCAACATGACCCATAATTATTGTCCTACCGTTAATTATCATTTAATTTAACGAAAATGAAATAATTAGTACTCATTAGAGATATTTCTATACAGGAAATCATTACTTCACTCTCTTATGACCACGGCTATTGTTTCTTCTGGACAATAAGAGAATGAAAAGACAGTGTAAACTAGTGTGTGTGTGTGTGTGTGTGTGTGTGTGTGTGTGTGTGTGTGTGTGGAAGATGGAAGAGGTTGAGGGACTGCTTCACTATTCACGTTTATGGATTTGAAGAGATGTTTAAGAGGTAATGAAGTAACTAATAAAGACCGTGTATTTATGGTATGTGATTGTGTGCGTATATATATGTGTGTGTATGTGTGAGTGTATCAATGCAGGAATGTATGAATATATCAGTATATGTGCAGCAGTGTGTGTATGTGCGTGTATATAAGTCAATACCTGCGAAACAGTATGTATGTAAGTGTGGTTAAGAAGTTTGAATCGCAGTTACGGTATCTTAGTTTCAATCCCATCGCTTGGAATTTTATAGCAGTGCATTTTACCGCCAGTTTTTTTTTTGTGAATTACATCAAGCAGATACGGCTGAGTGGTCAAGCTCGCTTTGCAGACACGTACTTTCCGAGCTCAGTTCTTCCTAGAACGTCTGGAAATATCACGGTTAAAATTCATGCCACCATGAAACCAGTGCAATCATGAAATATTTCTATGTGTATTCGTGTATATATTTATATATGTGAATGTGTGTTGTGAGTGTTTATATATATATATATGTGTGTGTGTGTGTGTGTGTGTGTGTGTGTGTGTGTGTATATATATATATACGTGTGTGAGTATTTGTGAATCATGTGACCAAGTGGTTAGGATGTCGGGATCACCGCCACATCGTATCTTTGCTTTCTGTACCAGGCGTATAAACAGCAAGCGTCATTGTAAATTTACTTAACCTCAGAATAGAGTTTTATTCATTTTACACTTCAATTCCAAAGGATCTGCTCATCAACGCCCTTTTATTTGGCAAGTTATATTGCTATCATTATATAAATATATCAATACTAGAATATTCTTACTATTCTGCTTATACTTTTTATTAGAGGAGAAAAGTAGAGATGAAAGCTTTGATTTTTCTCATGAGGAAATATGACGGGGATGAAACCGCTAGTTTAGCAAATTATTTTATAATAAATAGCCTCATCCTCAACAGAGATGTAAAGAATGTAAACATAGAATTATACAGAAATTTTCCAGGAGACGAGTATGTAACTAAGAATGGCATGACATAGGCATTAGGAAGAATTTCGTTAAAATATTTAAGCAGCATAATGTAAATGTCACTGTTAACATCAGTCTTAAAATAGTCCATTGTCTGGAGATCACCATGAATATTAATGCAGGTTAATACCACCAGTTCTACAAGTTTAAATAAGATTTTTTATAAAATTAACTCAAACCATCGTTATCAATTATGATGAAATCATCAATAGAAGGGGTATTTCTTGCTAGTCTACAGATGAAATTATTATAGTAGAGTGGCCCCGATTTAAGATGATGCACTAATGTGGTTTGATTCCAAAGAAAATATTCCATTGAACATATGTAACTAGACAATTTGAATTAGCTACAAATGCAACCAGGTAATTTCTCACCTTAATCGAAACCGCGTTGCCACCATCAGTCAGATGACGCAAAATATTCAAAACAATAACAAATTCGATGCAGCTAACTCACCAACCCAACCGCATTCCACGACACTCGTGCCCACTCTTATCACAGGTACCCAAAAATTAAACAATCTCCAACTTCTTCCAACATCAATACATTATTATTATTATCATTATTATTATTATTATTATCATTATTATTATTATTATTATTATTATTATTATCATTATTATTATTATTATTGCCTTTCCACAGATTCTAACACTGGAGATGTACTATGGTGTCAGCTGTTCACTGCCAGTGAACTAAAGTAACACCTCTCATTTTTCGAGCACCTTCCGGAGTATTCGAGCGGTTCCAAGCAGTGCTGTTTTCTGCAAGTGCGCCACCCTTATTGCAGCCCCTACTTGTTCCACGTACTTCTCGAGATTTTTGCTCACTGTTCCCAGGGCTCCGACAACTATTGATACTACTGCTACCTTATTAATCGACCACAACTGTTCAACTTGGTTGATGTCGAGTAAACCAACAGAGGTATCCTCAGCCAACTCGTCACTTTCTTCCCGTCAACACTCTTCAGAAGCTGTCATTAGTCAATGGCTTCTATTTAGTCTCAGATGGTTTCGTCTAGATTTAACATGACTCATCTCACTTGTAAACCGACCTCCCATCAGGTGTTGGGTGTTCAAGCATCTCTTATAGAAATAGTTTATAATCTCAGCTGTAAACATGTGATAGGCCTGTAACTGTTTCATTTAACTTCTTTGTGTTCCTTTTTCGCAATCTAGAAATTTCGTTTTTTTTCTTTCCATTCATGCTGTCACATCTGATGCTAGGTATTGAGAAAGATATTTTATCGTGTGGTAGCACATAATGGTGAAGTTTTAAAACTAAAAATTCAGTGATTTGGTCTTGCAATCTTCCAGTTTGATAGTTTCTTTATTCCTCCTTTTATTCACTTCTATACATTATTTTTTACAAAATAGATTTGATCCCGCTGTGCTTCGTTTCGTATTGAAACTCTGTCACCATTATTTGTATCCAATCAGTATGCCTTTTATAATTTCAGTTTCTTTCCACCCACTGTGTGACTACTATTGTTTTGATCTATCTGTATACTCAATTACTTGCTTATTTTCACTAACTTCTAGAAACTTCTTTGTTATTTTCAAACTTCAAAAAGCATTCTGTTTTTATGTATACTTATCCACTATTAAGTAACAACTTTTATTTTCTTTCTCTTTCAGTTACAATTTGTATTTTGTTTATAATCTATTATAAACATTGCTCTTTTTTTATTCAATACTTAAGAAACTTTCTTGAGTAGCCAAGTTATATTTTATTTATCATTCTGTTATTTTCTTTATTTATTTTCTCTTATATATCATTTTCTCTTTTATATTACTTTCTCTTATTCATTTTATTATTATTATCATCATCATCATCATCTTCCCCGTTATTTTTATTTGTAGTGTGTCATTCTTTCAATAGATCTCTTGTGTTCTCTTTTTCTTTATAATTAAACACAACTCTATCATGTATTTCATTTCGTTTTGATATAGTTTCAAATTTTACTAACAGTAGTTAACAATATTATCATCTGAATATCCCTGATGTTCTGGTTAACGTTTAATATCCGCTGGAAATCATTAAATCAGATGAAGACAATTACCTCTCTTAATGTATTTATAATTATGTCTTTTATTATATTTACCCTGTGCGCGTAAGCGAAAGCAGAGTATTGTAGTCGCTCGTCTTAGATTGCTTGTCTGTGTGTTTGCAAAATTATTGGAAAATGGCTGAACAGATTTTCACCAAATTTGGCAGAAATACTCATTGGGTAAGCGGCTCAAAATCATTAAACTTTGGTTTGATTATCTTTGAAACTGACGGACACGTGAATAAAAATGGGTTGTTTTTTTCATTATTACATATGCATAAACGATCAGTAGGGGAAATAACTCTTGACGTCTTTTTTTTTAATATGAATTCGTCTGAGAATATATTTATTAAATCATATTTTTATCTTATTCTCGTATGCGCGCAGAGTATACATCGCCCCTCCGATACCTATTTTTTTGTCATCACTTATGTCTTTTATATCTATTAATCAACGGTTACTTTTAGCTTCCAGTCCTAATATTTCAGATATCTATATTTTCCGGTGTTTAAGTTTTGATTGTATATATATATATATATATATATATATATATATTGATGTTAAAATAAACAGAAACAAATAGTGTTTTCTTGGAAAGCTCTTTTTCAAGGGCTCGTACCTCAGAATTAATACGTCAATGCTGATGGTGAAAAACCAGATCTTTGTAAGCTGTTCAATAACAAGTACACAAGCTGCTACTTTCGTCATATATAACAATACTAGTAGCAGTGAGAAAATTATACACTTAAACATCTGAGATACTCAACTCAAAATATCTGTATGTTTTACTTTAGGCTGCATGGCTTTGTTTTAAACAGAATTATCTTTTCTTTGGCGCATCCCATACTCCATTCAGAATGAATACATTTTTGCTTTATATAAATCGATTGAGAAAGCTCTTTCATAATTTTTAAGCAAACAATTGGCCACAAGGTTTCAATCAAATGGCTGTTATCACTTCTGGCAGGTTATGCTCTTGATACTGCAAAACCAGTTCGTTTTTATCAATTGTCAATATTTGGTGAAATCGTAGAAAGTTATCAAATGTCAGAAGAGTAGGGTAAAAACTTATTAATATATTCAAGATGAAGAAATGAATTTCAATACAGAACGAGGTTTTAGTGTTGTACATGAATTAAATTTAAATATCTTTCCGCAGGTAAAATAATCAGTAAAGCTACGGCTTATGGCGTAGGTGCTAAAGTGACAGAAAACCCTATCTTCCAAAGACAGAATATAAATCTATAAAAGGCAACATGGTCCTGTCAACTATGAGATAATCCAGCAGCACAGTCAATATGACATTGTAAAGGTGAGATAATGCACTGAGGCACAAATATACACCTACTAAACAGTGCAATTACAAAAGCAAGTAACAAACTGGTTCTCCGTCAGTAACGATGAGGAGTGCTCCAGTTGATCAGCCTACGTGTGAAATTGACGTGCAAGTGACTGAGCAGTTCACAGACACCCATATCTTTAACGTAGTTCTCAAGGAGATTCACCCTGACACAGAATATGAGAAGCCTGGCCCTTCGAAATACAGGTACGACTTATTTTTGCCTGATGAGTGGACTGGAGCAAAGTCATGCTCAAGTGACACAACGCACCGCCGGGAATCGAACTCGTTACCGCACAATCGTGAACCGAATACCCTAACCACTAAGCCATGTGCCTTTACACACAAAAACAATTAGGGAATAAAAAAAAGTTAATGAACGTGGACGCAAGCATGGTTGTTTGAATAAGAGATTTGCTTTGCTTCCACAGGGTCTCGGCTTACGTCTTACTGCGCCATACCTTGGGCAAATGCTTCCTACTACAGCCCCGAGAATATTAATGCTTTATATGAGTGAATTTGGTAGGCAGGAAACTGTGTAGGCAGAAAAAAAAAGGCGGCGAGCTGGCAAAAACGTTAGCACGCCGTGCGAAATACTTAGCGGTATTTCGTCTGCCGTCACGTTCTGAGTTCAAATTCCGCCGAGGTCGACTTTGCCTTTCGTCCTTTCGAGGTCGATAAATTAAGTACCAGTTACGTACTGGGGTCGTTGTAATCGACTTAATCCCTTTGTCTGCCCTTGTTTGTCCCCTCTATGTTTAGCCCCTTGTGGGGAATGAAGAAATAAGAAAC
The DNA here is from genome assembly GCF_046866305.1 of Octopus bimaculoides. Lineage (NCBI taxonomy): Eukaryota > Metazoa > Mollusca > Cephalopoda > Octopoda > Octopodidae > Octopus > Octopus bimaculoides. The sequence continues at coordinate 39,336,208 of NC_142947.1, read as the reverse complement.
TATGTAGAAGCCAGTCGTATATATGCGTCTGTGTGTTCTTATGCGTGTAGTTGTGCCTTTCTGTTTTACTTCATAATATCATTTGACATACGGTGTTGGTTTGCTTGCGTCCTCGTAATTTAGCGGATCAGTCAAATAGGTCGAGAGAATAAGTAACATTTTTAAAATGTACTATGTGGTGGAGAGGGCGTTGTTCGACTAAACATTTTAAGGCGGTGCCCCAGCATGGTCGCTTTTTAATAAATGAAACAAGTACAAGATAATAGAATCAAGTGTAGCGGCAGTGATGGCTGATTGATTCAAGAGGTTTGCCTAGTTACTGCAGGGTTTTGGTTTCAATCCCACCGCTCAGATTTTGAGACATATAACCTCTCAACGTATTGAGTAAAATCTGACAGACAGAAATTGCACAGAAGCGTTCATACTTGTGCGAATGTGTGCTTGAGTGTGTGTTTGTGCGTGTGTGTACGTGTGTGCATGTGTTTGTGTGTTTGTGCGTATGTATTTGTGTGTTTGTTTGTGTGTGTGTACGTGTCTGTGTCTGTGCGTTTACAATGATTATGTTCTTTCTTTTTTTATATATGTGTCGTGTCTGAGCAGTTCGACAATTAGTATTCAATAAAATAAGTACAGAGCTGAAAATAAAGATGGGAGATAGAGTCGCCCCAGCATGGCCGGCCACAAATTAATAAGTGAAAGACTAAAAGAATATGAAGCCACGCCTAGGACTGATTTAGTGTTTAACCAACCAGTTGAGATAAATAAAATCCAGTAGAAAAGAAAAGAATACTGAATGAGATGAACAAAGCAGACATCGGGATCAAAGTTAGAAACACAATATGAATGACAAGGAAAATGAGACATCAAGGGAAAAGATAAAAATTGGTTTTGAATTGAATTAAGAATACGATATGCTATGCACGATGCATTCAAATGTAGTAATAGTAGTAGTAGTAGTAGTAGTAGTAGTAGTAGTAGTAGTAGTAGTAGTAGTAGTGTGAAGGCGCATGGCTCAGTGGTTAGAGCGTCGAGCATACGATCGTGAACTTGGGGGTTCGATTCCCGGACCGGGGGGCTGCGCGTTGTGTTCTTGAGCAAGACACTTTATTTCATGTTGTTCCAGTTCACTCAGCTGTAGAAACGAGTTGGGATGTCACTGGTGCCAAGCTGTATCAGCCCCCTTTGCTTTTCCCTTGAATAACATGGGTGGCGTGAGGAGGGGGGATGCTGATATGCATGGGCGACTGTTGGTCTTCCATAAACAACCTTGCCAGGATTTGTGCCACGAAGGGGAACTTTCTAGGTGCAATCCCATGGTCATTCTTGTCCGAAGGGAGTCACCCAGTAGTAGTAGTAGTAGTAGTAGTAGTAGTAGTAGTAGTAGTAGCAGCAGCAGCAGCAGCAGAAGCAGCAGCAGAAACAGCAGCAGAAGCAACAGTATTTGCAGTAGCAATAGCAGCGGCGGCCACATTTGTGTCGAACTTATAAACCGCGTCATTATGACATGACTTTTCAATGGAAATGACATCGTGATTGGTGCTAAAATAAACAGAAGTAGTGTTTCCAGGGAATATTCTTTTAGAAAGACTGGAATCTCAGAAGTACAAGGAGAACATTCAAATACAAGGATGACGGGGGACATTCAAACCATTGTCAGCATTTTTATAGTAACAGCTATATAAGATGATCTTTTTGCCCTGTATAACAATTCCAACAGTAATGAGGTTAACATGTGTTGAAGCCCCTTCATATTTTCAACGCATAATATTGATTTTAAATTTTGGCACAAAGCCTGAAATTTTGGAGGAGCGGGTAAGTCGACCCCACCCGCGTGTTATTTTGCTTATTTGTACTTAATTTATCGAACCCGAAAGGTTGAAAGGCAAAGTCGACCTCAGCGGAATTTCAAATCAGAAGTAGTGACGGGCGAAAAACCGCTAAGCATTTCACCCAGTGGGCTAACATTTCTTATTTCTTTATTGCCCACAAAGGGCTAAACATAGAGGGGACAAACAAGGACAGACAGAGAGATTAAGTCGATTACATCGACCCCAGTATGTAACTGGTACTTAATTTATCGACCCCGAAAGGATGAAAGATTAAAATCGACCTCGGCGGAATTGGAACTCAGAACGTAAAGACAGACGAAATACCGCTAAACATTTCGCCCGGCGTGCTAACGATTCTGCCAACTCGCTGCCTTAACAATAATAATAATAATAATAATAATAATAATAATAATAATAATAATAATAATAATAATAATAATAATAATAACAAAAACAACAACAACAACAACAATACTTTTTGCTAAAGGCACAAAGCCTGAAATTTTGGAGGAGGAGACTAGTCGGTCCCGAAAGGACGTCGGTGGAATTTCAACTCAGAACGCGAGGACGGACCAAATGCTTCTAAGCATTTTGTCCGGCGTGACAATGATTCTGTCAGCTTGCCGCCCTCTATCTTCAACAGTTAATGTTAAAACATTTCTGCATAATTTGCTTTAGATAACGCGGCTTTGTTTTTAAACGGAAGATTTTTGGCACATCCCATACCTCTTTCGTTCAACATGTTGTCTCATTAATTCCTGCCTTGTTGAACACAGGTTTTATATATAAATTGTTTAAGAAGGTTTATTCATAATGTTTAAGCAAGCAAATGACCAAAAGCTTTTCTATCGAATGGGTGTTATTATTCTGGCAAGCTGTGCTCGTGATACGGCAAACCATTTCGTTATATTAATTTCTTTATCGATTCTATTCTTAAATATACAATTGAGTTGTCATCTGTTGAACGCTAACATCTCACACCAGAACCCATCAATTACTTACGTCACTTCCTATATTTCGTTGCGCAATCTTCACACTTTTATGGCATGTTTTATTTGTATGTGGTTATATGCATGTATACGCATATATGCGATACATGTTTACGCATGCGTTTTGTCGATACCTACGTGTGTGTTGAATGCTATTTTTTTTTTTTTTGCATAATCGATTCGTGTAAATTTTTATGGGGTTTGCAACGACATCAGGGGATTTAATGTCTGCCATCGACTTAGAGTCACTGAACGGAATAGAATAATCTTCCATATTGTCAGATTACAACGTCTCCTCAAATTCTTGTCTTTTTCATTTATCCTCTTATTTTATTTTAACCTCAAAAGACTTTGTTTCTCTCTTTCACAATTTATCTTCTCTCCTCACTCTCATCTTCCCTCTTTTTCTCCGTTCACTCTCCGTTCCGATATCCTGACTATATTTGTCCATCTTTTATTTTTCTATAACATTTCTTTTATACTTGAGAAATAGTCTGCACAATCGTCTGCATTTTACCGCATAACAAACCTTTTGAATAATCTTAACGTTAATATAATGTTTTATATTTCATTTTATATTTCAGACTATATTTCTTCCTAAGTAATTTTGTTTCAGTTTCAGAAAAAATATATGCTGCGGATTACTATTGTAATCCGTAAAATATATTATTTAAGTGGCCTTTATCCCCTGAGAAATTATTTGTCAATTTAATACATTTTTGCTGCTCCGGTATGACGTCATTGATGATGAAATGCAGATTCATATTGTCATGCAATTATTTATATATCTTTTAGACCTCCCCATCACAGTTGTTTTCATTATCTCATTTTAAAGTTATTGTAAACATTCACACATGCACACACAGACACACATACACACACTTACCGTCTGAATTTCTTTCTATTTGCCTCTCACTCTCTCTCTCTCTTTTTCCGTCCCTTTCTCCTTCTCTGTCTCTCTTCCTGTCTCTTTCCTTTCTTATTCATCTCCTTTCTGTCTCATTTAACATGACTCTTTTTCTAATGTTACCTTGTGTTGTCTTCCATGACGTACCAATTTGCTGCGGTATGATTACGAATTTCCTTGGTCAAGTAAGCATTTCTTCTCTCTCCCTCTCTCTCTCTCTCTCTCTCTCTCTCTCTCTCTCTCTCTCCCTTCCTCTTTCTCATATATATATATATATATATATATATATATATATATATATATATATATACATATATATATACATATATATATATATATATATATATATATATATATATATATATATATATATACATATATATATATATATATATATATATATATATATATATATATATATATATATATATATATATATATATATACATATATATTTTATATAGAGAGATGACAGACAGACATATATAGCTATAAATGGACATACGCATTATATATATATATATATATATATATATATATATATATATATATATATATATATATATATATATATATATATATATATATATATATATATACATTAACAAGAAGAACTGAATGAATAATTTGTTCTATTATTTAATTCTACAATTGTTTCATCAATATTTTATCATAAGAGTATCGCTATGATATTCTTATATATCGTTTATCTTTTTGGTCTTTTATATGTTACTTATTTCAGTCATTAGATTGCGGCCATGCTGGGCTACCACCTTGAATTTTTAGTCGAACGAATCCACCCCAGTACTTATTTTTTAAGGCTAGTACTCATTCTATCGGTCTCTTTTACTAAAAAGTCAGATTATGTGGACGTAAACGCACCAACGCATTATATATATATATATATATATATATATATATATATATATATATATATATATATATATATATATATATATACATTAACAAGAAGAACTGAATGAATAATTTGTTCTATTATTTAATTCTACAATTGTTTCATCAATATTTTATCATAAGAGTATCGCTATGATATTCTTATATATCGTTTATCTTTTTGGTCTTTTATATGTTACTTATTTCAGTCATTAGATTGCGGCCATGCTGGGCTACCACCTTGAATTTTTAGTCGAACGAATCCACCCCAGTACTTATTTTTTAAGGCTAGTACTCATTCTATCGGTCTCTTTTACTAAAAAGTCAGATTATGTGGACGTAAACGCACCAACACCGGTTGTCAAATGGTGATGGGGTAAGTAGCTTGCTTGCTTACGAACCACATCTTCCCTCTCATCTTCCCTCTTTTTCTCCGTTCACTCTCCGTTCCGATATCCTGACTATATTTGTCCATCTTTTATTTTTCTATAACATTTCTTTTATACTTGAGAAATAGTCTGCACAATCGTCTGCATTTTACCGCATAACAAACCTTTTGAATAATCTTAACGTTAATATAATGTTTTATATTTCATTTTATATTTCAGACTATATTTCTTCCTAAGTAATTTTGTTTCAGTTTCAGAAAAAATATATGCTGCGGATTACTATTGTAATCCGTAAAATATATTATTTAAGTGGCCTTTATCCCCTGAGAAATTATTTGTCAATTTAATACATTTTTGCTGCTCCGGTATGACGTCATTGATGATGAAATGCAGATTCATATTGTCATGCAATTATTTATATATCTTTTAGACCTCCCCATCACAGTTGTTTTCATTATCTCATTTTAAAGTTATTGTAAACATTCACACATGCACACACAGACACACATACACACACTTACCGTCTGAATTTCTTTCTATTTGCCTCTCACTCTCTCTCTCTCTTTTTCCGTCCCTTTCTCCCTCTCTGTCTCTCTTCCTGTCTCTTTCCTTTCTTATTCATCTCCTTTCTGTCTCATTTAACATGACTCTTTTTCTAATGTTACCTTGTGTTGTCTTCCATGACGTACCAATTTGCTGCGGTATGATTACGAATTTCCTTGGTCAAGTAAGCATTTCTTCTCTCTCCCTATCTCTCTCTCTCTCTCTCTCTCTCTCTCTCTCTCTCTCTCTCTCTCTCTCCCTTCCTCTTTCTCATATATATATATATATATATATATATATATATATATATATATATATATATATATATATATATATATATATATATATATATATATATATACATATATATATACATATATATATATATATATATATATATATATATATATATATATATATATATATATATACATATATATATATATATATATATATATATATATATATATATATATATATATATATATATATATATATATATATATATATATACATATATATTTTATATAGAGAGATGACAGACAGACATATATAGCTATAAATGGACATACGCATTATATATATATATATATATATATATATATATATATATATACATTAACAAGAAGAACTGAATGAATAATTTGTTCTATTATTTAATTCTACAATTGTTTCATCAATATTTTATCATAAGAGTATCGCTATGATATTCTTATATATCGTTTATCTTTTTGGTCTTTTATATGTTACTTATTTCAGTCATTAGATTGCGGCCATGCTGGGCTACCACCTTGAATTTTTAGTCGAACGAATCCACCCCAGTACTTATTTTTTAAGGCTAGTACTCATTCTATCGGTCTCTTTTACTAAAAAGTCAGATTATGTGGACGTAAACGCACCAACACCGGTTGTCAAATGGTGATGGGGTAAGTAGCTTGCTTGCTTACGAACCACATGGTTCCGGGTTCAGTCCCACAGCGTGGCACCTTGGGCAAGAGCCTTCTCCTATAGCCTCGGGCAGACCAAAGCCTTGTGAGTGGATTTGGTAGACGGAAACTGAAAAGAAGCCCGTCGTATATGTGTATATACATATATGTATGTGTATATGTTTGTGTGCCTATGTTTGTCCCCCCCCCCCAAACTTCACTTGACAACCGATGCTGGTGTGTTTACGTCCCCGTAACTTAGCGGTTCGGCGAAAAGGACCGATAGAATTAGTACTAGGCTTAGAAAGAATAAGTCCCGGGGTCGATTTGCTCGACTAAAAGCGGTGCTCCAGCATGGCCAAAGTCAAATGACTGAAACAAGTAAAAGAGTAAAAGAGTAAATATATATGAAACGCTTCTTTCAGTTTCCGTCTTCCAAATCCGCTTACAAGGCTTTGGTCGGCCCGAGGCTATAACAGAAGACACATACCCAAAGTGCCATGCAGTGGGACTGAACTGGAACCACATGCTTGGGAAGTAAACTTCTTACCACACAGCCACTCCTGCACCTACATGTAACAATACGTTGCATTTCTATTATTGTATTATTTTTGTTATTGTAATATTGATTCACAAGGTTTATATACAAAGCCATTTGTATTCTTCTTTTTGATATTTATATAAACTCTATGGGTATTTACAGACTTCATAAATATACTCGGTATAACCATACAGTTCCGTTTTATAATTCCATCTGATATCTCTATGACCCGTGGACAAGTTTAATGAAGCAAACTCCATGGTTAAAACCAACGCAAAAGGAATTGATTATATTATGAATAGATATATGTTTATGTGTATACATACATACATACATACATATATATATATATATATATATATATATATATATATATATATATATATATATATATATATATATATATACATATATATATATATATATATATATATATATATATATATATATATATATATATATATATATATATATATATATATATATATATATATATATATATATATATATATGTATATATATATATATATATATCTGTTTATGAACAGAAAAAAGAGAAAGGGAATTCTACACATTCTTGCCAATATGGTGCAAGATAATAATGTTACAATAGTATAAAGTTATGATAACAAACACAGTTTATCTCGATTTATTCATTGTCGGTTTCTCCATGAAGGCATGATAGCACTGGATGAAGCTTATAAAATGTCATTTATCAGAACCTGAATGTTACGAAAATAAACACGTAACTGTCACATTGCCTGCTAACATATCCAGAATTTTCAGGTATATATAAAATTTACTTTTCCGTGAAATTATTCTAGAAATTATCTGTCTTTTTCTTTGAGAGGCATCGATAACGGTTCTTAGGTATTTGCTTGCTTCCTTTCTTTAAATAAGAAACACAATCCGATTCCTAACAAAGAATTTGCGTTTTATTCTCTTCATCTGTACCTACCGGAATTATCATAAACGTATGTCACTTTTTAGAATAAGAAATATTTGTGGGGAGTTTTTTCCTCTTTCTGTTCATCATTCCTGAAGGAGGAACACCTCCTGGGACTCCTTCCGCTGTTGTCTGTCTCTGGACAGTCGTGGCCAAGTAGGCCCCAAGTAATGGATGATGTCTCGCCAACTTGTCTTTGGGCAGGCTCTTGATCTTGTCCATTGTCTTGGTGTCCATTCCCTCACCCTGATTGTCCTTCAGTCGCGCGAAGTGGTCAGCCCTCTTCCATTTCTTCTCCTTAACGGTGCCTTTGATGTTGGTGATTCTCATTTACTGTCGTATCCAGGCGTTGGTTTTCTTGTCCTTCAATGATTCGTTCTATTTTCCGTTCCTGGGTGTCAGTGGAGACTCTTACCAATGTATTATTGCAATAAAAGCATCATAAAAGATCAGATGTTTTGTACTTTTAAAGAAATCAGTTTTCTAGAGGCTAAAGATGATCATGTATTTTTTAACTTTAACATGCTCAGTCGTTGGGCTGCGGCCACGCTGGGGCACCACTTTGAAGTATTTTAGTCAAACAAATTAACCCCTGTACTTATAGCATTTTCAAGTACGATAATTATTCTTTTGGTCATTTTTGCCGAACCGCTAAGTCACTAGACATGAACAAACCAGCATCACTTGTCAAGTGGTAGTGTGGGACAAACGTAAATGCAAATACACGCATGTAGATATACGATGGGCTTCCGCACAGTTTTCTTCTACGACATTCGCTCATAAGGTATTGATCGACCCGGAGGAATGCTAGAAGACACTTGTAAAGTTGTGTTGCAGCGAGACTGAACCCGAGACAATGCGGTTTCAAACTGCGCTAACTATAAAGCCATGCTCGCTCTTATATTACTGCAGAAATATCTCTGACATTTCTGCTGCAAATTTTAGTCTCTCAATTCATATCTGTTTCTCATATTCCTTTTTATGATGTTTGTCAAGCATGGAGATGAATATTTCTTTTATTTTGACAAAGCCCCCAAAGACTTGTGTAAAAAAGATATTAAGAAATGGCAGGTTTTTATAATGACATTTCTCAGTAACATATTTCTTGGTATCTGACATTTTATATTTGCTAAATCCGGAAGAAAAGGATTGCTGGTGGCATTTGCAAGGATTCCGAGACCGGTGGGTAATGCCGCTAACGCTCTACTTCAACAGTTTGAATTTGACGTCTGTAATAAAAGCCTTTGCACTAAGAAATTCTTGGCAAGAATGACAGAGTAGAAAGTCATTGGTGTTGATATCCAAGATAAACAGGTGTGTGATAAGAGGAGCAGAATCTATATATGTACAGAACAATATTTGAGGAGAATGTAACCTGGAAAGAATAGATGGGCTATGGGTCAGTGTTGAGAGATTTTCGTCTGGATAAGAGAGCTTGCATGCTTGTAAAAAGGGATATGTAAGGTTCAAGCTGGATCGAAGTCTACGGCAGTCAGAGAGGAGAAGCGAGAATACATTAGCGCGTTAGTTATAAGTATCTTTCAGAGTGTAAATGGTGATAGCACCTCGAGAATTCACGAAAAAGCGCCACCGACTGTCGCGTTTCCATACTTTTAACGATTCATTCTATACTAAGTACACATGTGGCCAGAAGGTGAAGTTAAACAAGGCAGCATGATGTACCTACTTCTCAGAGTAAAGAGGGATCCGCGAATCATTTCTAACCGGACTACATAAGAGAAATAATAACCGTTTCGTTTCAATGTTTGAATTAACACGAAAAATATTTTTATCATAGTGTTTCATGGTTTTCTCTTCTACCTTTTGTAGCTCTATTCTTTCTCTACAAATTTTCTTTAGTGTTTTTGAAATTTGAATAAATATTACTTGTTTTCAAACGTATGACGATAGAGTGCCAGGCAGAAAACAATGAGCATGTTCAGGACCTGCTTATCTTGGTATTCAATCAAAGTGCCAAAGCTACCAAAGCAGCTCGAATCCTATGTAATATTTACAGAGAAGGAGAGAAAGTGCTATCACTGTAAGAACTACAAACAAATAGGTTTTATGCGTCAGGGAAGAGAAGTTCGGCCTCACACACTCTCCGGCCAATGTGTACAGTTGAGTGACGATCGATTGAATATAAAATTATATATATATATATATATATATATATATATATATATATATATATATATATATATATATATATAGGTCATGCAAGCTGAATTGCTGGTGTGCATAACGCAACATACAGTACTGCCGATTAAGTAATACATTTTAAACCACATTGTGAACTTAAGTTATGAATGTATATTTTTCACATAGACGCGAAGATTTATAATAGGGGAAAAAGACACTGGAAAAGTACATGCGAACACATATGTAGTAACAGATATATATAGAAATATATGTATGTAGATACATATATATGTATCTGCATACATATAAGTTGCTGACGAGAACCCCTTCGGTCATGACTGACCATGGGATTGCACCTAGAAAAATACCCTCTTAGGCACAAGTTCGAGCAAGGTTGTTTATGGAAGACCAGCAGTCGCCCATGCACACCGGCCTCCACTCTCCACGCCACCAGTGTTATCCAAGGGAAAGGCAAAGTCCGATACAGCTTGGCACCAGTGACGTCGCAACTCATTTCAACAGCTGAGTGAACTGGAGCAACGTGAAATAAAGTGTCTTGCTCAAGAACACAACACGCAGCCCGATCCGGAATTCGAACTCACAACCTCACGATCGTAAGCTCGAAGCTCTAACCTTCACTATATATATATATATATATATATATATATATATATATATATATATTCATAAGAGTAGTACAACAAGGTACCGATATTTACTACACTATTGTATAGCTTCACTGCGTATATACTGGCAAAAATGCGTGTGTGCAACAAAACATGAAAAACTTGTCTTATCTTAGGAAGAACATTCGAAAATGAACAACCCAGATTAAGGATAATGCAGTACCCAGGTTTCAGACTTTTCAAATACGTTTCACAACGTAAATCTGATTAGTCCTCATCAGCTGCATTCACCTAGACAACATTTCAAATGTTGCTACATCAATGCCAAGTATACTCGCCCGAACGCCAAGCCGTTAACGGAACTGAGAACAGTGAAGAAGTTATCAATGAAAAATATTTCAATACAAATGTATTAATACAAATGTATCAATTTCCAGCAAAAGATAGCCCTATAAGGGTATATATATAAATTCATAAGAGTAGTACAACAAGGTACCGATATTTACTGGATAATAGCAATCGATATAAATACGACGCTATTGTATAGCTTCACTGCGTATATACCTTGTTGTACTACTCTTATGAATTTATATATTATACCCTTATAGGCCTATTTTTGGCTGGAAATTGATACATTTGTATTAATACATTTGTATTGAAATATATATATATATATATATATATATATATATATATATATATATATATATACATATATATATGCCTATGCATACACACACACACACACATATACATACATATATATATATATATATATATATATATATATATATATATATATATATATATATATATATATATATGTATGTATGTATGTATATATCCAGACAGCTGCATACATATAAAAATGGACAATAATGAATATTAATGGCAGTCTGATTTAACGCAAATATTACAAATGCATATATCAGAGAGACATGAATAGTTAATGCTACGTGTTATCTTTCAGTTTCCGTCTACCAAA
>NC_142947.1:39316991-39319491 GCF_046866305.1 Octopus bimaculoides | reverse complement strand
TAAGCTATCTTTTCGTGGAAGAAGGTTTATGTTCCTATAACCTGTGTTAATTCTGTAACCCTTTAAAATGGAAGATAAGAAAGTTCATTTTCGGCACTTGATGCTTTTCTTTTTCCGTACAGAGAAAAATGCCTCACAAGCAACCAAAGAAATATGCGCAGTTTACGGTGACGTTTCTTTATCCGAAAGAACTGTACGGAAGTGGTTCGCAAGGTTCCGAGCTGGAGATTGTAGCCGTATTGATAAAGAGCGATCAGGCAGACCACCCACTACAGATGATGACCAAATCAAGTCATTAATTGAGAATAACCCACATTGCACAACCCGAGAATTGGCAGAAAGCCTCAACCTACCAAAATCCGTCGCTTATGAGCACCTGGTAAAGCTTGGGTACACAAATCGCTACGATGTTTGGGTACCACATGAGTTGAGTGAGAAGAACCTTTTGGATCGCATTTCCATCTGTGATTTTCTTTATAAACGGAATGAAAACACACCTTTTTTAAAGCAAATTGCGACAGGTGATTGGAAATTGATTATCTACAGAAATTTTCAGAGAAAGCGATCCTGGAGTAAAATGTAAAATTTCTTACTTTCAAAGAAATAACTTACAACAAAATGTAATCAGGTAGGAATATGAATCAGAATTCCTGACTTTTTAGAAAATCTACAAAATGCAAATTCATTTGTTTCTTTAGTTTTTCGTAATACATTACTTTTTACAATGTATAAAGAAAAAGGTCATGTGCCTCGTTAACTACATAAATGTCTATGTATATCTGTCCGTCTATTTTTCTTTGTTTCATTCTTTCATTCTTTCTTTCTTTCTTCTTCCCACTCCTTCCTTCGGTTACTCTCTCTCTCTCTCTCTCTCTCTTACGTTTACCTCTTTTTCACTCCTTTCTTCTCTCTCTCTCACTCTCTCTCTCTCTCTCTCTCTCTCTCCCTCTCTCTCTTTCACATTTTCTTTAACTTCCTTTTTGTTTCATTCTATTTTCCTCACTGTTTCTCTTGCTCTCTCTCTATTTTCTTTTTTTATCTTTACCTATCCTGCCTTTTTCTTTCTTCCTCTTTTTCGCTGATCTCTCTCTTTCTCACTCTTCTCTCTTTCGTTCCCATTCTTCTTTTGCTCATACATTTCCTTCATTTTTTTTTTCGTCTTTCCTTCTTTGGTCCCTAACACACAAATAACCCAAATTCCTAGGCCTTGTCTCACAACCTTATCTCCTTCCAGTCCATGTTTTCAGAAACATAACTAAAAGATTGATTTCTCGCAAGCATTTATCTTTAAATATGCAGGCGTGGTTGTCATAAGAAGCTTACTTCCTAACCACATGGTTTCGGGTTCAGTCCCACTGCATGGCACCTTGGGAAAGTGTCTTCTACTATACCCTTGGGCTGACCAAAGTCTTGTGGGTGGATTTGGTAGATGGAAACTGAAAGAAGCCCATCGCATCTATATGTATGTATCTTTGTGTCGGTATTTATCCCCCAGTACCGCTTGAAAACCGGTGTTGGTGTGTTTACATCCCCGTAAACTAGCAGATCGGCAAAAGAGATCCAATAGAATAAGTACCAGGCTCAAAAAAAGAATTTCTGAAGTCGATTCATTCGACTAAAAATTCAAGGTGGTGCCCCAGCATGGCCGCAGTCTAATGACTGAAACAAGCAAATGATAAAAGAATAAATGAATATATATATTTTTTGGTTTGTGCTGTGTGTGATTACCTACATGTATAAATGCTAAACGTGAATATTCCATTATTTCTATATGGACTCATCCACATTTCCTTACGAAAATAGTTCAATAATTCGTATTAATCTTACGCCTAATTCTAACGCAATATTGAATTTTATTAATATTGTAATTTTTCATTTTCAACTCGTGTAACTTTATTTCTTGCCACTTTCCACATATTTCAATTTACTAAATTTTATTTCATTTTGCTTGACATTAGACGAGTTTGTTATTAGGTTATTCCAGTGTGCATTTTTGTGTTATTATATTTTGTTATATTATTATATCATTATAAATTAATTTTATTACTTCTTTATGTCTTCACATTCAAGCATATTTATATCATTACATTATATCATTATAACTTCGTATTATATTATTGCAGCATTATACTTTATTATTATTATTATTATTATCATCATCATCATCATCATCATCATCATCACCATCATCATCATCATCATTATTATTATTATCATCATCACCATCATCATCATTATCATTATTATTATTATTATTATTGTTCAGTAGTTTTATTTTTATAACGTGCTTTCACTTCACTACCGAGCGCAGCTCTGTGCGCCTTGGGTATGTGCTGTGGTTTGCTGTGGTGCTCTTATGGTTACTGTATTGAAAGTGTTTTGCGTAGAATGTGTGCAGTACCCAGTAGTGCAATTTTCTGTATGTTATATATATTTGTAAGTCCTGGTGTTTTTGTTATGTATTTGTCTGAATATTTTTTATTATACCTAAGGCACCTAC